>NC_091218.1:24821399-25121399 GCF_040958095.1 Procambarus clarkii | reverse complement strand
ACGTGTAGTGCTTTCGGTCATGCCATCTCACAGGTGAGCCCCAAAGCTTCATGCTAAATGCTTGCCTTCCTTTGACTTGCTTATCCTGTGGAGCCATTTTCTTCTTTGCACTGTTTCCGATTTTAGTGTGGTTTTGTGCATACACTGTAAGACGCCTCGAGCACGTCGATGTGAAGAGGTCCACCTCCAGGCACCCGTGTGTCTGGCAAAGCCAACTGAACGAGTCTGCATCGACTGTCAATTCTGAGGATAAGGGAATAAACTGAAACCGGCCGTCCACCAGGATGTTTGACATCCCCTGAACGTGAACCACCAAGAGAGCCAAACCTCGAGAACTCAGCAGATGAGTCACCCGAAGCGACCAGCCCCAAAGAGCCTAGGACCGCATCAAACCCCAGTGATTCAGACAATGAACCACAAGAGAGCAGTCAGACTTGAGCCGGATTGTTGCCCTGTGAGCGACACGCACAACTGGTGTGTAACCCGGGTGCTCGCCAAAAACAGTCATAGGTAGGACTGCAGACGCAACAAAGTCGCAGGAGGGAAGAGACAAGGAAGCGGTCCGAGGGTCCCACACAAGACCCAGCCAAGTCCGAACTTGGCTGAACTTTAATCTACTTACCTCTTTACACCATTTGAACAAGTAAATTTGTTTCTGATACCGACCTTTAGATTACAAGGCATTCCCTATTGCCCCTTTTACATATGCTGCATGCCCAATATGTACCAATTTCTATTTATTAGTTAGTTCACTTTCTTGAAGTTAGACTGAAGGTGATTTAGACTGAATAACTAAGGTCCTTTGCACATTTTTTAAGATCCTGGGCAATATCTTATCTGGTCTTATTAATTTTTTAATATCTAATACCAATTTTATTTCTATGCATCTCAATACTTTTGGTTGTTGTTGAAATTGTAAAAGCCCAAAGTAAACTAGAGTCTTAAATTAAAATAACTAGAGACAAAGTGAGAAAACTTAATAAATATTTACAGAAATAAAGCAATATGACCTAATAAGATATCCAGGATTTTAAAGGAATGTGCAGAAGAACTTTGTTATTCAATCTGGATCATCTTCAGTTTTGCTTCAAGAAGGTAAACTAAGTGACAAATTAAAAATGGTAAATTTTGTACCAATATATAAAAAAGTGATGAGAAGATTCTATGACTTCTATGCCAGCCTTATTATTAAAAGACCATACTAATATATTATCTTTCTGAAAAAATCACTAGAAGTTGAATATAATAGACACACCTTATTAAACCTCTCCAAGTAGTCTTCATCGCCTAATAATACATAGGCCTTTAGTAGATACTCATAGTAAGAATCTATACCAGCTCCAACACCAGAGTCCCGTCGCACCCAATCACCTGATGTGAAAATTAACCGATTATTACATATATTTCACCTAAAATACACACAAAAATAATTGAAATATGTACCTTGGGATTCAAGTGTAAATGCTGGTGATGAAATATCAAAATTAAGAATAACTTGAATAACAAAAATATAATGTCATAATTATATGATAAAATTGAGTTTTAATTGGTGTTAAATATCAAATGCATAACTAATTAATAACTCACATGTAACTACAAAAAATTGCAATCTATGTAACATGGTATAAGATGGGCTTTGCAATGTATGGGACATGATATAAGATGGGCTTAAACTTGAGTCATTGCTTTTAAATGATTTTGCTCTTTCATTAATTTTTTAATATTAAATGCATTTGGGACTCCTATGCTCTCTTATTATTTCATTCCTTAACCTCCTGTACTGCACTCACAAAGATATATTGGTTGACAAGTGTTGCGCTCACCAAGAAAACTTGTGTTTGGGTATAGGGAATGATTCAAAACTTCCATGAATACATGGGGCTCACGGCCTGTTATTGAGGGATCTAGTAAACAGATGTCATCTTGAAAAAAAAAATTGTCTACATCCCTCCTAGCTCTGAGAGCCTCAGTACTGAGAGAGCAACCAAGCAACACACGAAGTGGAAAAAATATTCAAGGAGCAAAGTAGGAACAAAGTAGTTGGTCCAGATGGTGTTTCACCTTGGGTTCTAAGAGAATGTTCATCTGAGATCAGCATTCCACTTCAATTAATTTTTCAGTCATCTGTGTATAGGAGCCCTGGCAGAGATATATATGGAAAAAGGCAAACACAGTTTTAATCTACAAAAAAACAGTGTTGAATGCAATGAAACTCCATTTTCTGGGTGAGTACCGGAGGCTCTCCAGAGCTATCCTGGCTGATATGTATATCCCTAAACTTTGGCATCAGTCAGTGTGAATGGAGTTCTAGGCCTACCAGGGACCACGAGCCAGAACCTGGCCCCCCTCAGAGAGGCATGAGGAGCACTGGCCTATAGAATTTCACATGGGATTTGGAGCATTCTATAACTGCCATTGACCAGGACAGGTACCCAGAAAGGTAAGCTCCTCAAAACAAACTCCTATTCTGGTTAAAATGACTAAAATAGACAAACGAGTGAACAGAACTCCACAAATGAAAATGAGCAAATGAACATGACTTTACACGAGCCGCATGTCTGCGCAGCTCCCCCTACCAGGGAGGGGGAAGGGGGAGCCCCAGATCCCCATGCTGGGGATCCATCCTGCAGTTCTGAGGCTGGATGTCAAAAACTGCCAAATGGAGGGAGAGAGGGAGGGAGGGTTGCCGGGGTGCCTATGGAACTCACCAAGAAAATGGCATTTCATTACATTCAATGCTGGTTTTCTGGAGGAAGCCCCTTTGACTCCCCGGAGCTAACTACTCAAAAGCTAAGGACGAAAGAGGAAAAACCCGGGAGGCGGAAACCACATGCCTGAACCCGAAAGCAAAACAATTGGTCACACCAAATGACCCCGCGGACGACCCAGGAGCCCCGAACCTTGGAAAAGGGAAGAAGGGAACCCGGGTCAACCCAAAGCACATCTAGAGCTACAGAGACCGCGGTACGCAGGTATCCTGCGTACAGCCTGCGTAGCCTGAAGTCGTACAGGCTGCACAACACCTTAACTCCCCAACCAGCATGATACCACTCCCTTCCCAAGGCCAAACAAGGGCAATGAAACCCCAGCTGGCCCCAAGGGCAATGAAACCCCAGCTGGCCCCAAGGGTAGGGTAATTGCCGAGCAGCAAAAACCTCTACAGAAATGGGTCCCGAATGCAGGTCCCCGGTAGGCTGAACTCCATAGACTAATGCCCAGGTCTAATGATTTACATATTAGCCCTATAGCTCCAGGGAGCTGAAGGGGCTCCCCCACAGAAAATTGGAAGGTAATGCTTTTCTTTATATGCACCACGGAGTAGCCAAATTAAACAGCTGCACAGTACAGTGGTTAAGTAGAAAAGTAGGAGATCCTGAGAGAAGGAATCAGTTGTAAAGAGAGAAATTAATTATACTGTAATTCTGTACGAATTAGTCATCAAAATATGATGGATAAGGCTTTCATGCAAGAACTGAATAAGCTGGTATAATATTCTGCTGATTATATTAGGATAAATAGTATAATATATTATTGCTTTTATTCTCCGTTATATTTATAAAATTTACTCGTTTCTTTAAATTCATACCTGAATGCACATTTAAGACTGTTCCTACAAGGTCGCTTCCCCGGTGCCTCTGGCTCCATAAACAATCCATAGCCTGACGAGCTTTTTCTTCAAAGATGGAGTCACCTGTTAATCGAGATAGGGCTGCAAACTCTAAAATAATAGTTCCAGCACATGCTGTACAAGTATCTCTGGAGCTCTGCAGTTTTGGAGACTTCATACCATACTTTAAATTAACCTGAAAGTAAAAAGCCAATTATACCACAAATTTTGTGTTGCACTGAATAAAATTCAAATACTGTAATGTAATACACCTCCTTATGGTGATCTACAGATCTACAGTAAATAGCTTATTATACCATTTAAATTTATAACATGTCTGATGTTTACAGTGGTAAGTGCCCAACTACTTGAAGTGGAAAATAGAGCGAGATTCTCGCTTCTTGCAAGCCAGCATTCAATCCACAACTGTCCAAGTGGCTAGGCACCATTATCTTCAGTGCTATCCCAAATCTTTATCCTCATCCCTTCAAAGTGTTATATAGTCATAAAGGCACTTTCTCCTGATTCCTAAGGAGTTTGATAATTACCTCAGAAAGTGAGGTAAACCTTACCTTCTCAGCTCAGTGCAAAATATGAAAGAAAATTTGGTGAAACTGTACATATCCTTATCAAGTACTGTATTATGAGTGTGTTTCCGTAACAAGTAGCCCGTTTATATTTTTATACTGAATAGTATATGCCAGTTCTCCTTTTTTTGAATTCATCTTCCAAGTATTCCCTATTAATATGCAGTATTACTTTCTGTGCACCTCTGTCCTGGGAGAAAGTAATCTGACTGAAATCATAACCTAATTATACAGTAATGTACAGTACATAGATACCTGTATACACAGAATTTCAATGATAAAAGTTCATATTAAATATTGAAACCCCCTAATACGCCCCTTATTGATGATGCCATTCAGTAAATAAAGTGTAGTGCCTTCTGAGCAAGGCAGATCAGTCTCAATGCAAGTAGTAATAGGATAAAATTTGCAGATAGGCAGACTAAAAAAAACAGCATTGAATGCAATGAAACGCCATTTTCTGGGTGAGACCTGCAGGCTCCCCAATGCTATCCAGGCTGATATGTACAGGCATACCTCAGAATAAGAGTTTAATCCGTTCCTGGAGACGCCTCGCCTTCCGAAAACTCGCATTCCGAAGTTAATTTTCCCATAAGAAATAAAGGGAAATGAATTAATCCGTTCCTGACTACCCCAAAAACCCCACATCAAACTAAATTTTTATACCTAATTTACCTAATTCATCTAAATAAACCTACAAAACTGTGTTCCAGTTATTACTTACCTTGCTGTCGAGTGCTGTAGGCGTATGGAAGATGGTGAGGAGGGGGGAGGAGGAGAGGAGTTACTGTTTGGAAGGGGAGTCCCCTTCCATAATCACATCACATAACCCCATGCCTTGTAACACTATGGATACCACTTCTCTTTCTAAATTTTTCAAACCAGCCCCTGCTTGCCTTAAACTCTTTCTTATCTGCATCACTCGTTGCAGGGGTATTCTTTAGAAGGTCTTCGTGCAACACCCTGGCTTTCTCACAAATAATGGCCTCCGAAACACTATCACCCCTCAACTCCTTGTCGTGTATCCAAATTAATAACAACTTTTCCACTTCAAGTATTTGTGGTCTTTGTGCCGTTAATGTTCTTACTCCTTTTGCCACTTTAGCACCCATAATCTTATTTTTCTTCTTAAGTATAGTGCATATTATTGATGTGGCTTTGTTGTACTGCCTACAAAGTTCAACAACACGTGTACCGTTCTCATGCTTCCGAATGATCTCTTGTTTCTCCTCTATTGTCATCCTCACATGAGCTTTCTGGCCTTTATCCTTACCACTGGCTTTCTTGGGACCCATGGTGAGATATATAATAACAAATTGTATAGACAAATCACCAAAAATCCAACAAAACACTGAAAATCCGCGAGAAGAATTGATGTGGGGGTAGTCACTGAGCGCGAGACAATAATAAACTGAGGGGCGGCGGGGCGGAGGGGCGACGATCGCCGAACCACTGCGCGCTAGGTCGGCTGTACGCGTATCAACAAACTCGCGTCCAAACTCGCCTCCCGAAGTAACCATCGCCTTCCGAGACAAATTTTTGGAGTAAATACACCTCGCCTTCCGAAAACCTCGCATACAGGGACAATCGCATTCCGAGGTACCACTGTACTTATTTAGCTTTCTGGCATCAGTCAAAGTGCATGGAGTTCTGCCTACCGGGGACCACGGCCAGAACCTGGCCCCCTCAGTGAGGTGTGAGGAGCAATGGCCTATAGAAACCCAAGTGTGATTGGAAGCATTCTATGTCTGCCATCGACCGGGTTTGTCATCCAGAAAGGTAGGTGTTCCAAAACAAACCCCCTATACTGGTGAAAATTGCTACCGAAAGCTGAACAAGTGGACAGAACTCCCCAAATGAAAAATAGCAACTATCATAACATCATTACGTCGCCGCGCCACCGTCTGCGCAACTCCTCCCTCCCCGGGAGGGGGAAACGGGAGCCCCAGACCCTTGTGCCGGCGACCCAACCCGCAGTTCTTGGCTGATGGGATCCCTGGTCGGTTGGGTGCCTCTGGCTATGGTTTTTATTTTCAGTTACTGTGCCTTGTAGCATGGTCTGTCTCTCCAGGGTGTGTGTGAGCCAGGAGTAATATTCTACAGTACAGTACTCAGGCTGCATGCGCCTAGGGTTCCCTTCCCTAGGTGCCCAGTAAGTACTGCCCTTGGGGCTTGGGGCTTGGGGCTGCCTTGGTACTTAGCTGCCCTTGGAGTCGACTCGGGTCATGTTGCCCTTTTTTGCCCCTGGGTAGGGGGTAGTTTTCATCACTGGTAGGGGCACAGGGTACTGCACAGCTAGTTTTCACCACTTATAGCGGCCAGCTCTGTTCTACCTGGGTACGTTGTCCTCTTGTGGGGTTTTTCTTTTGTTTTTTGTTTTCCCTGCCAGGTGGGGTGATCTGCCTTTGGTCACCATTTTGGGTTCTTTCTGGTATATGTATTGTGTTTTGGTGGTACCCCCTGTTTGGCCCCCGTGAGTGGACACGTCCCAGGGGTTCAGCCTTAGACGTTTGCTTGGTAGTTTTTGGCACCGGTTTGCAATACCCTGCCTGGGCTTCCCTTCGTGTGTTAACAAAGCTAAGGGCCCTGGGAAACCCCACCCCGGGGGCTGTATGGTCCGATGGAAGTGACCCCTGAGTCCCCTCTTGCTTCGTGCGAGGTTGAAGGTTGTTCTGTCCCCTTGTCTCGGAGTGACAATCACCGGTTCTGCCTTTGCCATGCTGCCAGTCGGGAGCAAGGCAAAGGCAGAACAGCAAAGGCAGCATTAGATGCCATTCTAATGTGTGTGACGATGAAATTTTATCACAGTACATGTATAGAGGTACTCACTACGGACAGTGTAGAGGTACCTGTACCAGCTGACTTCAGCTGTCGACGACACCTGATGCATCAAAATACTCAGAAATATCACAATCAAATTGAGAATGGTCCAGGAAGGACCGAAACGTCGTCATCCCTTCATTTTCTAGTGTGGATTGGTCAACACCCAGAAATACATTATGTACATCGCTGTTATCACTTTGAATACCGCTATTATTATCAGATTCCTGTCACTAAATCATGAATATGAATAATTTTGCAGAAGATAATTTTCTAAAGGAACATGAGGTCACATTGCATGATGTGTAGATTCACAAACTTCCTCTGTGTGCTGCCTCCTGATGTGAACATCATAATTAGCATTGTGTTCACTGATATTAAAATCTTGTACATGATAATTATTACACTCAGAATCATCTATGACACTATCAAAGCAAAATAATTGCAGTTACTTATTTTATTTATCATTATTAAGTGGTGCTATGGCCCTGACTTGTGCAGCTGTGCTGTGAGCTAGAGCTACATGTGCCAGCCTTGGTTGCTCTGGCACTACTGAGACTCTCACTGCCAGCAGGGATGCAGAGGATTTTTTGTTTAAGATGGCTTCTGTTTAATGGAGTCCTGTGGAACAGGAGGTGAGCCCCATGTTCTTGCGGGAGTTTTGAATATTACGATTCAAATTATCGCACATCCCTCACATGTCGGGTAGCACAGTACAGTAGATAATGACACTGTGGACATCCTTAGAAACACGAGCTCTGGAACAGGGAACCAGAAAAACCGGATCAACACACAATGAGTCCATCAAAACAGAACCGGTGGCTCGAAGGTAGTGGTGTAAAGCCACTTCAGGACAAAGTCCATGATGCACCCCCGGATGAACCAACCAAGCTTCCAGAACCTAAGGACCTCTCAAGAAACCCACCATCTCATTCTTCGCCAGAAAAGAAGAAGCAGGCTGCAAACGAACAAAACAACCCAAGGAAAGGACCAAACACCACGGCGCAGGAGACCATGAAGCTCACCCACCTGACATCCAGAAGCCAAGAAAATAAAACACAAAGCCTTCCAAAAACGATCCCGGACCGTTTTTGGCTCTTCGGACCGACCGAAGGGGCCGCAGTGAACCGAGCAGAAGAACAAAAAGAAAGAACCCAGTCCAAAGACCAGGCAGGCTCATGTGATGCATGAGCAGGCTGGAGGTAAAACAAAGAGCGAAAAAACTTGCGAAATGGGGCCAAAGTAACATCCATCTCAAAAGCAAGCAGAAGCTGCTCCGCTAAGCCAGTAAACCCTGTCAATGCAGGCAATCTGACTGCAAGCAGCCAGAGAAAATCCTCGGGGCAACAGAGGACCACCACCACCACACACTGCAAAGCCTAATCAAGTAAGAAGCAGAACTCCTCTGCCAAAACAGGGAAAAAATACTGGGAAAAGTGAAAGCACAATAAAACCCCCAAAACTCCACAACAGCAAACAAGCAGTCAGAGAGAAACATCGGCCCACCGTTGGTAGCTGAAAAGCAGGCTGCACCAGCTGGAGTGTGCTCACCAGCCAACAAACACTACTCAGGGAAAGGCGGAAAGCTCTAAGGTCTCCGACGCACTCCAAGGGCGAAGACAACCATAATCAAGGAAGTCCTCTAATGAGGCATGATCCACGAACGCCCCAGGGAAGATAAACCTGAGATGCAAGGGCAGTACTTACAGAGCACCTAGGGAAGGTGGCCCTAAGTAAATGCTGCTCCAGTACTCGAGACTCCTGGCAACACGCACACATCCGTTTTATAACACTGCCACAAGGGCAAAAGCACCAAAGAAAAGGGGAACATGGAGCTAGAGTGACAGCAACCACTCAGCATGACTACATCAGTCAAAGAACTAACTGTGGGGGCGGCTTGACTTACCCAAGTTGGCTTCCCCTCCCATCTGCAAGGGTGTGGAGCTAACAAGGGGGGGGGGGGGTTAGTTGGACAAAGTTTTGCTTGTTTGTTTGCTTTCTGGGGAGTTCTTATGCACTTGTGGGGACACAGGTCACACTTTTCAACCCTGCAGTAGTCTGTTCTGATTTACCTACCTTTGTGTTCTACTACTCTGATTTGCTTACCTAATTTGCCTACCTGTTCTGATTCGCCTACCTTTCTGGGTGCCTTCCCTAGTCGATGGCAAGATGACATACTTTAAATGTAAAGTGTTCATGGGCCATTGTTCCCGTCGCCTCTCTGAGGGGGCCTGGTTGTGGCTCGTAGTCCCCAGTAGGCTTACAAAGAACTCTGCGAGTGATGACACTCAAGTAATATGGCAATTGATCAGTAAGATAGCATCAGAGAGCATCCAGGGCTCCCCACAGCAAAGGTAGGTTTACATTATAAGGTATAGTATACAAGAATACACTCTATAGCTGCTAAAGATAGAGGTTCAGGGAGAGGCATAACTATAGTACACTGTAGCTGTGGTTGAGGATAGGGAGGGGCTAGATTACTTTGGGGTAAACTAAAGATGAGGAAGGGTCAAGTTGTTCAGATAGCTCACAGATGACAGTTTCTAGGTGAGATTAGAGATTGACTTGGGTAAGTGGGGCTTATTAACTATCTGTCTCTATTAAAGCACTGCTTGATCAATTCATGGTTATCACGAACTTGTCGCAGTTTGTATCGAGAGGAAAGCTTGGCATGATGATTCATTACACGTGTTAAACAAGAATTAACAGTATAGGATAATAACTCTCACACATATGTATTTGTGAATTTTCTGTAAAGATTTACACAAGTCTTTTGCATTCTCCTGAGTGCTTTGTCAAAATCTGAGTATGTGGTTAGGATGAGACTTACATATCAACGATTAATATTAAGAACTTGATTAATCATCGAGATGTAAGTCTTGTCCTAACCACAGACTCAGACCTTGACAAAGCACTCTGGAGAGTGCAAAAGACGAAGTAAATCTTTACATAAAATTCACAAATACAGAAGTGTGGGTTTTTATCCTATGTTATTATGTCTGCAAGAAATCATTACCATTACTTAAATAACAGTGTACTATGTTGTTAATAAGTGACATTACACACGATACAAACTAAATCAACTACCACTAACCATACCAAATTCATATGAAGCAACTAAAATTACTGTGATCTCTGTAATTAAGAATCCATTTTCATGATCAGCACATAGCTACATTACCTTAGCATGTGGAATCCCTGTTGTGGTGTTAAAGGCAGGTAGAAGTCTTGAGGCTAAATCTTGGGCCATGGTCAGCAACTCTCCTCGGTACCACCCTAAGGCCCCGTAGAGCTAGCCAGAGAGATGGGCACATATTATAAAGCTTGTGCTATAAAGTGTATGTCCTATTTTATATAAAAGACAACTAAAAGTAAACCAAAATTACATTTATCCTAATACTGTATAGCAAATGATTTTAACCAGAAAGGACTAAAAAAATTTACAGGTATTTGAAAAGAAACAAGTAACTGGCACACAGTTATTTATGGGGATATTTGCTATCGTGTAATTTATAAATGTGAGTAAATAAAACTTTGAGGTTTTATGAAAAGTTATTTGATAAACTGCATCACATAGACTATCATCATAAATATATCCAGAAACATAATCACAAAAGGTATTATTTTTTAAGTTTTAAAAAAGCTCAGAAATTTCTAGCAACTAGGTGGTCTGGTCAGAGACCGGGCTGCAGGGACAATGATCCCCGGAATCTTCAAGAGGTGGGAAGGTAGCAATTCTTCTGGCCAAAGGCTAGGCTGTTCACTGTGGGTTCATGCTGCTCATGCATTAGTTGTGCCATAACTTATGGCTTCGTAAGTTATACTAAATAGCCCTCCAAGAAAGGTTTCTTGTATTTTTGTGAATTTGGGGGGAATCCAGTAACATATGGTGCCACAACTCTGTGGATATTCTATATAACCTCATAATAGAGCAGCAAAAAGAAAAAGAAGCAAAGTCACTAATAAAGAAGTTACATATTGTGGCATCAAGTTTGAAAACATATTTTTTATGAAACAATTATTTCAAGTTTATCATACAAAAGAAGCCATCATTTGTGAAAAATTACATATAAAAAATGCACGACAAACAGCTTTACAAAGTAAATTTTGTAAAGGTTTATGCACAGTAAAAGATAGAGGGGCTCAGTTTGTAAATACAGAATTAATTCTTTCATCTCGCCACTAAAATAACATTAAATTTGTAGGCAATTCTTGTTTTAACCCATATCATAAGATAATTATTTGTGAACATTTACATAAATCAATACAAATAAAGCTTCAAGAAAAGAAAAAAGTAAAACATTTATTTGTCCATTAATGCGTCATGTTTGTTCACCCCAAAGTAGAGTGCGAGTTACCTTTGTAATACAAGAATGTTAATAAGGTAATGCTTACATATTGCTGTAGAGACTGTAACATGTTCAACACACTAACCTGGTTTAGATGTTCAGCCATCACATGACCAGATATCAACCCTCCAACCATACGTATATTTGTCTCAAAAACTGACACCACTACGTCGTTATCAAAGGAAACATCTCTGACTACCAGGCGTAGAGCGTGATCAAACTCTTCAATATCCCCCATCACAACCAATGTATCCAAAGCATCCACCAGTGTCAATGAGAAACTGAAAAATAATTGTTGTAAAGCATGTTTAGGGTAACTATCAATACAGTACTGTATAAAACACATTTAAGACTACAATATTTTAATTGTATTACAACTTCTTAAACTGTACTATACTTTGTTAAGTCTCTGACAAACATTTATGTTTCGTGCATGGTATTAATGTACACTACTGCACTTACTTCCCTAAAGACTCATCTATGTCCCCTCTCGATTGCTCCACCTCTCTCCATCTTGGTTTGCAACTGAGAGGCATCAGCTCATCAGCTGGGTATGCATTGTCCTGCAAAAAACAAAAACAAAATAAGATTTTCAAAGAACAGTAGGCAAATTTAAAATTATAGGCAATGCATATTACAAACAAAATAATAAAGTGAGTAGACAACTGTTTCATTATGATACAGTATGCTATCCTCCATAATAGCATATTCAATATAAACAAATCTCAAATGTTTTCCCATAGTCAGGAACATTAAGCCTGTTAGACTTATTAACACTTTCGCCCTTTATATTAGAGATAACTCGTCGCTGTTTTTTCTTACGATTCCGCATAACTGCCTACTTTTCTCGTCCATCGAAAAAATATTTCTATAAATTCCATTTTTTAACCGAAATGGATGGGGATACTTTTGTTTTGTAGAGAATTTATTTGCGAATTTTCTGGTACAAGAATGAATATTATATCACATAAACTTCTATGAGTAAAAAAAAAAATACACAAAGTATGTTTGGGGGTGTGGCGAGCGTGTGGCAGTGGGTTCCCTTTAGCCGTTGATATATCCAACACGTGGGAAATATTTGTATGTGTTATGTATATGTCTGTGTAGGGAATTTTACTGCGATCACTGTCATACAAATTATAAAATGTTTCAACAAGTATAAACATGACAAACATCAAAGAACGAAAACAATGCGTTCGTTTCTGCCGCGAACGCATACTGAGCAACGTGGTTCTATATTTGGCGCTTCTCTTACACATGCTTTGTACAAATGTTATACAGTTCATCTTATAGAAAATTTTATTGCGAACACATTGGTATAAAAAAGAAATACGTACATAGAAAAGTAGGGTCAGGAAACGTATAAACTTTCCAAGCATGATTTCCCCCGTGTTTTCGCCAGTGCGCTCGCGGCTAACTACTCTCCACTTCACACACTCTTGCGGGTGGGCAATTACCTATATTAAACATTCATATGCATATGTCCGTGTAGAGAATTTTATTGCGATTCCAATGATACCAAAATTAGCGATGTAGGACAACTGTAGGCTTCGCAACCATTAAGAGAGTGGAAACATTTTGTTGCTGTTTGGCGCTCTCGGCGAGTGATCTGCATAGTTTTTTATTTGGTGTTGATACTCCTTATGCTTGGGCGGCATTTTATAGGTATGCTCTTATAGACAATTTCATTGCGAACACAGTGATACCAAATTTAAATACGTGCGCCTTCAATTATTGTCAGGACAGTCAATAGAGTGTACACTCTTTCGGTCTTACCGCGTAGGCGCGCGAAGTGCCGAAAGCATCTGGGGTATTGTTTTTTTTTGAGCGCCGAGAGCGCGAAAGTGTTAAGATCCCCTAGGATAACTACTGACCTTTCCAGGATGCAACCCACAAAAGTTGTTTAACTCCCAGGCACCTATTTATTTGCAAATTAGCACTTTCGCGTTATCAGGACTCACCGAGGAGTCCTGTTTCGTCTAACGCTACCGCATAGTGGACATAAAGTTATGTCCTCTTTTAAAATATTTGTATAAAATTCAATTTTTATCCGATTTACTTTGGGTTTGTTTCAAACTGCGCGCCATGAGGCTCTCTTTCTCACCACTAGGCTGCATGGTACAATAAGTTCATGAAAGGTGTGGACCACTTCGATCAAATGGTATTATGTCCCAAACGGGTTGCAGGTGGGTGACTTTAGCCGTTTATATTGGTAATGCTTCCGCCATATCATGTATTATATGCATATGTCTGTTTAGGGAATTTTATTCCGATCAATGTACAACCAAAAATAACTGTGTGCAACAAGTATAAACTTGACAAACATAACAACAGTAAAAACATTTCGTGTGTGTTTGACGCTCACTGATATGTTCCAGCATTGTTTTATATTTGCGCTATTCCATTCTTACGCTTTGTTGATCTTTTTTACCAATGGGCTCATAGAACATTCTATTGCGAACACATTGACACAAAAATGAATGACGTACATAGAAAATTAATGTCATGAGAGTGAAATAAGTATAAACTTTCAAAGCGCCGTGCGTCGTCCCGTCACCGATACCGGGTAACAATTTCACCACTTCCCACACTCTTGCGGGTGGGCCGCAATCATTATTCTACGCTTATATTCATATCACCGTGTTGGGAATTTCATTGCGAGTCCATTGATACCAAAATTAACGCTGTAGGACAAGTGTGGAGGTGATAACAATCCCAAGAGTAAAAACATTTTGTTGCTGTTGGGCGCTCACGGCGAGTCATCTTCGTAGTTATTTATTTGGTGCTGGTATCCCTATACGTTTTGGGACTTTTTTTACTGATGTTCTTCTAGAGAATTTTATTGCGAACACGTTGGTACCAAAATGAAATACGAAGCGCGAGAACTAAGGTCATGAGAGTAAAAAGATTATACACATTTTTGTTTTTACGCTTACGCGGCAAAACGCCGTGAACACTTACGGTTGGCTGCCTGACCTTCGCTGAGAGCGTGAAAGTGTTAGTAAACAGGGGCATCAGGAAATGTTGCTCAAATGCTTCTGTTCAGCTGCATGAATTGACCTGAGAACCTTTCAGCTGTGACCCAACAACCCCGACTACTGTGCCACTCTTACACAAAAAACCATTGCTCTTTCACTAATTTATTGAATTTATTGAATTATTGAACTCTATTGAATTTTGTAACTAGCTCATCAAGATTGTAACTTGCTTAGCTAAATGAATTGTGGGGTTCAGTCCCTGAGCCCATTATGTGCCTCTGTAACCCTTTCCACTACCGCCCACAAGATGGGTATGGGGTGCATAATAAATGAACTAAACTAAAAAAAACTCTTTCACTAATAATGGTTACTTAATATTGACCTTGTGACACTCACCATGTAAGCAGTGTATGCATGGTAAAACATCTCCTTTGCCTCCTCTCTGCAAGGTAAAACAGATTTTAATTTTAAATTTAAAAAATATAGGCTAACTCCAGCATTTCTAGAAGTTATAATTCTCCAATTCAAATAATAATGACACTTGAACTTGTAATATCCACAATGAATGGAACACATGGAAAAAATACTACAATGGGGCGAGAGTTCAATACACCTTTTTTATTATTTTATGACCTGACTTCACTCATACACATCAGTTTGGAATAGTCAAAGTTTTTAACTGTAACACAACTAATCGTAAATACTCTATTATAATAAAAACATTAAATTACAACATATATGTAAGCTACAGAATGTATTATATATATATATATATATATATATATATATATATATATATATATATATATATATATATATATTATATATTTTGGTAGCAGTCTTTCTTGTAAACATATGTTGTTGAATATGACCGAAAGGTAAGATTTATAATTCTAACACGAATTTTCTCAATATTTCTTAAGTTTTTCTTCACTGCTGAGGATAATTGAAATATCAACTCTCCAAAATTCATTTTTATATTTGGTCTGATGCCTAGAAGCATTTCGTAAGGGCTTGTTACATTCTCAAAGACTTGTTTTCACTTAACACTACACTTATGATACACTTGATACACTCTGTGTAATATATTTAACCTACATTTTGCTTTATATATTCGTGTTGGGTGAGGTGAATAAGAATGAAAGTAACTGCAGAGGGCCTATTGGCCCATACGAGGTCTTGAAGTGGGTAGAATGTAGTTATGTATTAATTGGCTGTTGATAGATAGATATATTATATTTATATATATATATATATATAATTATATATATAACTAATGTGTGTATATACACATATATAACAATTTCCTTATCTCCATAATACGTGTAAGTACAACTGATAATAAATACTCACTTAAGGTTGAGCCTCTCTTCTTCAGACATTAAAGGCGAACTCGTCCCATATACACTCAAAATAAACCATGACGCACTCACAATGAACCAAAAACGCCTATAATACAATGAACACATATTAAAGATTTAGATTATGTCCCTTTAATTAACAATGTCATTGTCAGAGGAGCGCAGTGGTGATGTTTTACAGCATAGGACCCAAAACGTCACAATCTGATAGCCATATTTGTTGCCAACAGCTGATTCAAGATGGCCGCCTGAGCCAGGCTTCCCACACATCTCACCTCACAAATTTTCACTACTTTTCCATTACTTATTGAAATATGAGCTCTTGTTTTTATACAAGTTTTATTAATTTTTTTGTTAAACCACACACTGCCTCACAAAACAATATATTTAACAATATATCAGCTTGACCTTATGATTTCATATATGCCAACATTATTTGTTTATTTTACCTGATTTACCTGGTTTTATTTATGTATATACAAGAAGGTACATCTGGTTGTGAAAGTACATCAATTTGATAATGAGTGTTACATTCTTGCAGCCACTTTTTTTTTTTTTTAACAAGCTCAGGTATACGGAGACATGAAATCGTCTATAACCGTTCCGGATATGTATATGTATATACATGTATGTATGAGACAGTGTCAGACCACGGAGGAAAATTGAAACAGGAATTTCCTAAAGTACTTTCATATATTAATACATCTTCAGAAGTCATATACTCTTTCTGAAGATGTATTAATATACGAAAGTACTTAAGGAAATTCCTCTTCCAATTTTCCTCCGTGGTCTGACACTGTCATATTTTTAATCACGTGTTTATTTTCCTGATTTACACACATGTATGTATGAGTATGTGTACAAGTATATATAACATTAATAATTGTGTAACAAGTATCAAAAGATTGATATTTGCTTAGCTAAACGAACTAACGGGTTCAGTTCCTGAACCGATTATGTGCCTCTGTAACCCTTTACACCACCGCCCACGGGATAGGTATGGGGTGCATAATAAAGAAATTGAATTAGATACGGTCGGTTAAGTACAGAAAAAACAACCCAGTTCGTTCACAAACAAGTTTGTATATACGAACCCTTTCGTATATGCATGTGCGCTGGCTTGTGTTCGCTGCTGTTTTAGTCTTCCAAGACACTACTAGTATGATCAAAACGAGACAATAAATCATAGTTGATAGTTAAGAAGACTAATAAATACGTGGCACTTGAATATATAATTAGCGCTTCCATTAACAGTGCTTAGGGCATTGTTTGCACTTGTGTGTTTGTTAACAGAACGCACTCTTTATCAGAGAAGGGAATGGAAGAGGACTATTAGGGGGAAAGCGCCAAGCCATTACGACTATATAACACTTGGTCCACAGAATTACCCAAATCTACCCAAATCCACACAAATTTACCCAAATCCTGCTAGCATTACATAAGTAATGATGAAGTATTGTATATTTACTCACTATAATGTTGGTACTGAATGCAGAACGTAATCAAACCTATTTTTATTCTGAAATAATCTAATTTCATAACGAAATTAGAAGTAAATATGTAGCAGGTGACGCCATAGTTAGTCGACAGTACAAGCGACAATGTTGTAGTGCAACTTAGGATAATAAAAGTTGTTCAATATCAACCAAACATTTTTGACTAGTTGTATATGAAAAGGGTTCCAACTGTTCCAAGTTTCAGTATCGCAGCCTAAATAGAAAGGGAGAAAAAATTCAGTGACTTTTACACATTTTCAAAATTACTCTACAACCACAAGTTTCAAATTAAATCATTTCTATGACACTATCACATTAGCATATAATAAAGGATTTGCCCAACCGTATTATCCAAAATACGTTTAGTTTTACTAATACAAATAGTCAAAGTTCCCCCCAAAATTAGGCAAATATATCATGTTGCATCAATAACTGAACTTAGGAATTCAGTTCCTAAGTAGAACTAAATGAAAGTAGTCACTTTTTATGTTACTTGAAAAGAAATGAAGTCAGAGGTTCTGCTACAGAGCTGAGGTTGACATAAATCAATTTCCTCCAAAATTGGCACCCTTACAGATAGGCTTACGTGCAGACAGGTGTACAAGTTTCATGCAAATTGCCAGATAAAAAAATGATAAAAAAAATTAGTTTTTTTTCTTTCTAAACTAAATTTTTTGGGATAAAACTTAAAATTTTGTATTAAATGCTGTTGTGATAGCTGAGAGTCAGAGACATGATTTCAGTTGACACTTGCATTTGATGTTAATTTTTGAACACCTGGGAAAATTTTTGATACATTAAATATTTTTTTCTCCCTTCCTATTTATGCTACGATGCCGAGACTTGGACCAGTTAAAGCTCTTTTCATACACTAGTCAAAAAAAGCTTTATTCACAAATAAAGCTTATATGTGTAAATGCTATCAGAAAGGCAGAGATAAAATAGTTTTTGTGAATCCATCACAGAGATTATACCTTATTAGAGGGAGGAAAGATATTCATATTTTAAACATGGTTTCTTGGCTGACGCTCTTCCTATTGATGGGAACTACGACCTTTCGAAGATTAATGTTAATTTAATCTAGATACTGTAATAAACGAAGTTTTCTATGTCATAGAGACAGAAATATAAGCTGCATGTTAATACTTTAGCATAAATATAACTGAAGTGAAAGTGAAGATATATGCCTTTTTATAGTTCCATGATGGCCAGCTCAGGGAGTGTGAAATCAGGGAATCACTCTTCGCCTTGCTGCCCCTATCCACACTGTTCATAGGTGTATTTGCGGCAAGGCAGATGCGGACGAATATGGAGTGCATGGCCTGCACAGTGGAAAATCTGGCAGCTGACATTCTAGACACGACGAAGTCAATGACATCATTAAAAGGAGCCTCGCTTCTGCCCAGAGTCCGGCAGAGAGAGCGCTCCACAATCTATTGAACCGTAACTGCTATCTTTGCCGGCTGACCAGATGGAATCACACTACGCCCTTGGAAGGGTGGTAGACAGTTGGCATGGTACTACACTTGCGTATCCACCCTGGCAACCACATATATTGACCTCTCTGTCGGCCAAGCAGGAGCCACAGCGACACACACAGAAAGAGACAAGTCAACCAAGTACAGTACCGGGAAAGAGATCACCAGTACAACTTCGTTTCAAAAGGGTCTGAGACCCTAGGTCCCTGGGGAGAGAGTGCAAGAAGGTTTCTTGCTTGGTTCTTGGTTCCAGGCTCATTGACACTACCAGAGACCCCTAGAGCAGAAAGTCTCTTTTTCTTACAGCGCCTCAGTGTAGCAATCCAGAGGAGAAATGCATGCTGCATCCTCGGTTCCTGCCCGGCGTCGGAGGAGTTCGAAGAAATCTACAGCCTCTAGGAAATAAACTTCACCTTATTTCCTCTTAATGTTCTCTTTTTGTAAACAATCAGATATGTAACAATATAACCTTGTATAATAAAGTGTTTAACAAAAAAAAAAAAAAACAGCATTGAATGTAATGAAATTATATATAAATTAGGTAGGTTAAATATATACAGAGCTAAAGAAACCCTTTTATTGCCCTATCCACAATGGTTTCTTCTTGCTGTAACTTTTGCATAAGTTGCTGGTGAATCTTTACTCCGAGGTCTCTTGCACTCTGTCAAATTTAAAGAGAACATTTATTTTTAGTCTTTCATTGTTAATTACTGTTTGTATAATGTTTTACCATAGTTAATTAAATTAAAATATTTTATTACCAGGGTATATAATTTTTTCATCACCTTTTCAATTCATGAAAATACAACCAAAATTGACAGACTGCAGTTTATGAGGTATAGTAAACTTTACATGAAACATTGAGAAATGAAGAAAATGGGGAATTATTAATTAAAAGAATACAAATTATTTCACACAGACTGGTAAATTAGACATGAGGAGGCATAGTAAAATATAGCAAATTTTAAAAGTTCACTAGTACAAAACAAGAAATTAAATTACACCGCTATTGCCGGCACCAAGATTATCCAACATCCGTCAGGTTAAAACCAGCTTGGGTTAACACCAAGCAATAGAGAATTAGTGGGTATTTCTGTGGGATCTTCCATTGGCTTTCTGAAGCTATCTCGCCGAGATGCTAATGTGCCACATCAGACGAGAATTCTGTTTGGCCTACTCGGACCACAGCCAAAACCTGCTCCTCCCTTCCCCTTACAGAGTTGCAGAGAATGAGTGACAATTCGCCACTACACTGGTTAAAGCATCCAGGAAGTCAGTGAAGTTTTACAGACAATTGGAGGGTAACTAAGACCCAAGTCCCAAAACTGCCAAACAACTCTGCCAACAAATCACACACAACATGAGAAACATTAAAAATTATCACAAAACTTTTAGTACTGAAAGTCACAATCAGGTAGCCCGGCTTCCGTACGCAGCCATATTTCTTGTTCAGTTCATTCACCAATTTCAGCTGAACATTAGTGTTCCCTGTCTTTCAGACATAGCAACCACCTCTGTTTCAAGCTAAGTGCAGCTGTCCTTGGACTAGTTCTTGCAGGAGCCATTCATTTGTACTCTATTCTATTTTTAGTTATTGCTTCGCAGAGTGTTTCCTATCCGACTTCTTGTGTGGGCTTGACTTTGATGTGATCTGGGCTCCATGCACTGTAGGCGACTTCCCAGGGTGCCCAATAAAACTGCCCTTGCACTGACGTATCTTCTCTGGTGTGTTCGGGAGTTAGTCCTTGAGAGGCCAGGCAACCGAGGTGAAGAGTCTCGCTCAGGCCTATTGACAAGGCCTTGGCCTGTAAGGCTAAGGCCAACAACTCATCTGTTTGAGCCCTTGGATGGGGGCATTCTGTTGGTTGTGCTGGGGTATGCTGGGTGTTGCATATTTGTTTAAACGACATACCATGGATGCCCATTGTAGCCTGGTTGTCTTGGCTGAGCTTGGTGTATGTCTTCTGGCAAGCAGCTTCTGTACCTGGGTACCCTGCTTGACTAGCTGCCTTCAGGTCCCTGAAATCCCTTTGCAGGTCTTTGGTGTGGTTGATTTGGCCCATTGAGCCCCTCACTCACCATGTGCAAGTTTGAAGGGTGCTACCTGATGATGATCACTCTTTCTGCCTCTGTCACGCTGCCTGTTGGGTTTGTGACACCTACAACCCTGTATCCTATGCAGTTTGTTCCTTCTGCATTGATGGATTCAACTTTCGATTCTCTTCTGGCAGTGGCAGCTGTTCTTTAGGCAGCTGCCACTTTAATAGGTAAATCTGCCAGAGTTAGATGTTCACAGCATTGTGATCGGTTGGATGCTCAGTAGTTGTCCCTATGGCGTTTAAGGGATCCAAAATTTAAGGTGTCGGAAATCTCCACCTAGACTAAACCCACACCTACTCTTTCTCTCCCTGTGGGTGTGGTTTGCCCTACTTCTGGTATTTTGTCCCCTGGTTCCAGCTCGAGGCATCCAACAGTAACAGAATGGGGGCAGGGTTTAGCTTTGCTATTTCCAGGGGGTAACCCCCTTCCATGTTGATAGTAGAGGTAGTCTTCATAACAAAGTCCTCACCCCCTTTTGGTCCAAACCTTATCCATTGGAGAACACCTTTCTGTCCCATGTATTGGGTGAGGATTACGACTCTACCCTGGAACCTTTGTGGCAGGCTTCTGGGGCTGGAGGGGAGCCCAAGGAATGTCCATCAGTGCCCTTCAACCCTTCCTGAACTTTGGTTTCCTCTTCAGAGGGTATTTTGCTTCATGAGGATAACTTTTCATATCCTTTTCCTATGTACAAGTACAGTATGATCACTTGCCTGTTCCTACTTAGGTTTGGTTCTGGGTCCCAATCGATGCCTTGGAATTGTCGTATTTCTGAAGGATTCTGTCTCCATGCATTCCCATTCAGTGATTCGCTTAGATTTGTTTTAGTACCTCCTGCAGAATTTGGACCTCTTTGCATTGATAGATCTCCTCTTGAGTACAGATCTGTCTTGGCTCATTGGCTACCTTTTTTTTTTTTTTATTATTATTATTTTCTTCCACAGACGTGGCCACACATTTACAATACTAACTAGCACATATACATATTCTTCTGTCCTCCATGGACAGGGTGAGAGATTTGTCAAACATACAGTTCAGAGATTTATCGAACAACCACAGAAGGTAATCGTAGTGCTTTTAAAATGTTAGGCTAAGCTACATACGTAAATACATAGATACACAGATTTATGAATGCATTAATGTGAATTTATAATGGTGAAATGTAATTCTGATCAGCTTCCACATATACTTTATACACATACACACACATACATACATACACACACATATTTGTCTCTTTTACTCTGACAGGGTGAGAAAGCTGACAGAGAAACTAGTGTGCAATTAAGAACTTAACCACTGAAAGCGATTAAGATGCTTTTACAAGCTCAGGTTATATAGTTATATTACATGGTTAATCTAGGGTACAAGTCCAATATATCATCAAGTGTTCCAGTATAGTAGTTACAGAGTTTAGCATACCTCAGCCCAGGAGGGCGAAAGTCAGTTAATATGGGACATTCTACAATATAATGTTCAAGTGAGTGCATGTTTTCTCTTTCACAAAGTTGACACATTGTGTACTCGACATTTGGGTTTTGAGAGAGCTACCAGATACGTCTATATCCCAGGCGTATTCTGACAACTATGATATCACATTGCTGAGTTCTTGCTCTATTAGTCCCATATGTGAATGTCTCCTCACGATATCTATCATAATATTTAATGCTACAACTTTCAGGCCTTTGTGAAAGTTGTAGCATTAAATATTATGATAGATATCGTGAGGAGACACTCACATATGAGGCTAATAGAGCAAGAACTCGGCAATGTGATGTCATGTTGCCAGAATACGTGTCTGGGATATAGACGTATCTGGCAGCTCTCTCAAAACCCAAACGTCGATTACACAATGTGTCAACTTTGTGAAAGGGAAAACATGGCTACCTGTATTAGGTTCTTGATTCATCCTAGCTGGCTCACATCTCTTTTCCATGCGAGTTTGGCAAGGATTCTGTCTAACCCACACATTTGATTGGTGGGAGGGGTTTTATGTCTTTCTTTTGTTCTTGGGCAGTGCTTCTTATGCTCCGCTTGGGGACTGCCTGTTTGTTCCTGTGCTACCCAGGAATGTGGGCAAGTAGCAGCATCATGTACAGGTACTTTCTGCAAATGGCTATCCATAATGCTTTTGTTATATACAAATACTGTACTACACAACTGATACAAAGAAACTCCCATTGCTCCAGTTAAGTAATTATTTGGTCACTACTGATGTTTGAGTATAAGAATTGGTCTCTCCAAAATGACTTCATCATACATGCTGGTGATGTACATGACGATCAGAGCAGATCTACTGATGACAATGCTGCAACACCCGGACCATCAGGTGTGAGGCGGCCACTATTCCTTCTTCACCTCGAGATGAAAATTCATCTTCTGATGCAGGCGATGAGGATTTGATTACTCCCTGTGGTGCTGCTGCTAGGAGAAAGCCTCGTATTGTGGATAACCCCAAAGGTCTGAACAGTAATTTGAACCATTCCCTAATTTGCATCGAGAAAGGTCTGAAGTGTCATGTCTGCTACAAATTTGGTAAAAGGAAGGGCACCAGGTATAAGTGCAAGTCGTGTGGGGCGACAGTGCGTCCTGCACAATGCTCTGGCTTGGACCACCGCAAGAGGACATACTGGGTGGATAATCAGTAATGCTTACCCCCCATCCGCTCTACATATAAAACATGGGTTGAGAAACTTCAGGAAACTTTTCCCTGGAGCAGGTGAGTGGTTCAACCTAATGCTCAACTCATGTTCTACAAACATCATTGGTTGATTAAGTACAGTATAGACATCTTCTTTCATTTATTTATACATATGATATTGTGATACAAACACTTATGTGAAGGAAGCAACACAAAAACGAATGATATTGTATTACAAATAATGTCGGGAATGAATAACAAATGTAAAATAATGACAAAAAGCCGGTTTTCACATGACGACATACTTTATCTTATGGTATTGGTAATGTTGTTCTTCCATTTGCCATTATATACATATATCCCTTTAGAGCATTTAATTGCAAACAATTTGATCCCAAAATGAACGACGTAACATGAAAATTGAGGTGATCAAACTGAAGAGTATACACATTTTGAGTGCAGGTGTTGCAGGTGTGCGGATGGGTGCTTGCTCATGTGTAACGCTCGGCGCATTTTATGGTTTGCTGTGGGTAGCGTGACTGTTTCACCTTATATGCATACATTCATTTAGAGAATTCTAATGCGAACAATTTGATACCAAAATGAACGACGCAACACGAAAATTGACGTGAGAAAACTGAAAAGAGTATACACATTTTAGTGTGGTTGTGCACTTACGGCTAACGCTCGGCTGATTTTCAGGTTTGCCGCAGGTGACACACCAGGCTTTTTGACCTTATATGCATATATCCCTTTAGAGAATTCTAATGTGAACAGCTTGATACCAAAATGAATGATGTAACATGAAAATCAACATGAGAAAACTGAAGAGTATACACATTCTAGTGTGGGTGTGCGCTCACATAAAATGCCAGACCCATCTAGGGGAGGGTTTGGGTGAGCAAGTCAAGCAGCTCAAAGTGTTAAGGATATTCTCTATTTTATGTATCTGCTCTGTGAATTCCTTAACTGTTGCATCTGGTAGTTTATATATTAGAATAATTATTAGATTTATATTTTCTACCTTGATTCCAAGTACCTCTACCACATCATTGGTCAAGTTCAGGAGCACTGTGCATGCCAGTTTCTATTACAGACCTTCTCCTCCACCTGACCTAATTATTCTGTCACATCTATATAGATTATAATTTGGGATCCAGATTTCACTATCCATGTAATCTTTCGTGTGGGTTTCTGCAAGTTCACCAAATATTGAGTTCAATTCAATTAGGAGGCCATTTATGAACTTGGCTTTATTTCTTGATTTTTTTGTTTTCTTGGTTTGGTTGTGGTTACTTTCTGCAAAGTGACCTCTTGCAGTGCGGCCACCACTGGTGTTGGTACTGTTGCATGCAGTTACAGGTTATTGCAGGAACCGGCAATAAACCAAAGAAACATCATTTTCCCCTAGTAACCCTCACAAGAAATCAATATCATGAAAAACTAAATCCTAAAATAAAGAAATGCAGAAAGCTAGGTCTTACCTTGATAGAAGCACTTAGTGTCTGAGGTGTAAATGTTCCTGAACCAAACTGTTGAGTTGCAGTAATTAAGCCTTTTGGGGTAACACCAACCACTATCTGCACAGGACCACAGCATTCTTCTTCAGGAGTTGGATCAACAACTGTCAGATTCTCTGTTATCTATAAAAGAAATAGCCCAGTGAATTGTTAAATTTTCTATCTATATAATACAAGCTAACAGATTGCATTTGTTTTTACATTTGTTATGTGTTCATACAATACATGCATGTAAATACACAAGTGTTTATGTAAGTGCATGTCACGCCTGTGTTGTGTTTGTTATAAATGCCTCCATATAGACGTAAAGTTATAAGCCTTAAAGTGCAAGCAAAATCTCTGGTACAAGAAAGGTCAATGATAAAATCACATTATCTCTAAACTTCTAGCTACTTATCACCATCACCACTAATGACACATGCAATCATATTCAATAAACATTAATGACATCTGTTATTATTTCAATACATGGTTCCCCAAGGTTTCCATAAATCAGTTAGGAAAGCCAAAAGTAACCAGCAAGTTTTTCATCAGGCCAAATGATGATCAACTTGCCAAAAGCAAACTGAGTCCAATACAAGGTCATGTGAAGAGTGGGTATAAGCCAATCAGGAATGTAGCATAGTCAGTCTAACTCCAACAGTGATTCAGTGAACACTCTGGATATACTGCTGATCTTCTCCAACACCAGTGACATTCATCAGTATATGCTGTAACGCTCGTAGAGTCGAGTTCCTATTTTCACCAAGATACACCAACCTCGCTATAGAGCAGACAGCCAATTACGGCCTTATTTGATCTACCACCTTTTACCCCACATGCAAGCTCTCCAATCCTTTACTCATTTGAGTTCTACACATTTGCCCTCATTTGAGCTCTCTACCTCTGGCCTCACTCAACCTCTCTGCTTTTAGCTCTAGACCTGACACAAAACTCCCTGTCTCAGGCTGCAATCAGCACTACGTCCTATCTGACTCCACCAGCAGCACTTAACAAGCATCCTCGTCTCAACCTATCACAATTTATCAGATCACTTCTAACATCCAATTGCTGTAACCAACACTATATCGAATAAACATAAACACCATAATAAATGTTGTCACCCAAAATCACATACATTACAATACCATTTCAACTAATCAACAGTTCACTTTTCTGTTTCTGAAATTCAGTAAATTTCAGTTTACTGAATATTTCAGTAAATGATTTTGCCCATATTTAAATTGCTTAATGTATAACTTACCCGCAGATGAGTAATAAGAATTGGGGCATTGGAGACATCCAGTCTGTCTACATCATGTGGGTTATCCGACATTGAGAACTCCAACTCTCCACCATCTTCTCCTGTAATGTAAATTCTTGGCATCTTGGTGGCCCAGAGCGCTGCCTTCACTCCCAAACTAACAGCATCAAACAAATTTCCACCACATTCTAAGACCTAAGAAAAAATCAAACATTTAAATGTAATTTATTTATTTATTTATTTATATATATAAGAGATCTTACATTCTTGTAAAGCCACTAGCAAGCATAGCATTTCAGGCAGGTTTTTAATCCTAATTTTCCAAGGAATACAAACCTCTAAATCATTTAACAGCCAGGTACCCATTAGCTGCTGGGTGAGCAGAGGCTACAGTTAAGGATTGGCACCCAATCAACCCTAACTGGTCAGGATACGAACTCAGTCCAAAGCGCTTGAGAAGCGCCGGACGAGTGTTACCACTGCTCAACATGACTGATAATGGGTTACAGGGACAAGGGTTATGAGTGTTTACATCAATGTATACTACAGTATAACCTTTATGCCTTTCCACAAAAGTAGAGCATGTTTCTTGAGTACTAAACGAGTAATCATATTAGTAACAGAAATTCAAATTATGATGTAATATAACCAATGTCATTATCAGCTTTGTCCAGCCTCAAGAGTTAAATTTAATTGCTTATAAGCAATGAACTTTATGTTTTATCCTTATAGTGAACTTATGAAAAAGATATATCAAAACCTTTATATTATTTACAAAAATATTGGTGGACTATCAGATTCAATTTCTCCCAAAGGCAAGTACTGTATTCCTTATGCCATAGACAGGATACTGTACAGCACATGTACAGTCCAGACAGGATTTCATTCTAGTTGCTAGCTAGCTATCTATATCTATCTATCTTTCTATTTATTGCTTTCTCACCCTCTCCCTCTTTCTATTTTTTTGTTTAAACCAAGACTAGGGTTCACAAGGGTTGTCAAACATCACACATCGAGCAAGGGCTCGATGTGTTCACCAACTAAACCCTGCCCCGACTCTGAAACCCTCAAACGTTTCGGAGCTGGAAGCAAGGGGAGGGACCAGATGAACAACCAAAGGAGAAGGACAAGAAGGGGTGACTGGAACCAAAGTCAAAACGACTCCCACCCCAAGTCCCGGGGTCCCTATAACCAAAACGGGGCAGTCTCAGGGTATGTGGGGAAGCACCCCCTCTAGGCGCATGTAGCCCGGGTACCAAAGAATATTACTCCAGGATCACATACCACCAGTAGAGACAGTCCACACCACAAGGCACAGAAACAAACAAAATCTGTAGTAAGAGGCACATGACTTCACCAGTATCACATCAGTCAAGAACTGACGGTTGGATTGCCAGCACGAGGGTCTGGGGCTCCCTCTTCCCCATCCCGGAGAGGGGTGGGTTGCGCATTCAGTGGCGCAGCAACGTAATGAGGTCAT
This sequence comes from Procambarus clarkii, assembly GCF_040958095.1. NCBI lineage: Eukaryota > Metazoa > Arthropoda > Malacostraca > Decapoda > Cambaridae > Procambarus > Procambarus clarkii. The sequence continues at coordinate 25,093,739 of NC_091218.1, read as the reverse complement.
GCTCGTTTGCCAATTTTCGTTTGGAAAGTTCTATCCTCTCATTCGGCTTTCGGTGCCGGTCGGCCGAGCGGACAGCACACTGGACTTGTGATCCTGTGGTCCTGGGTTCGATCCCAGGCACCGGCGAGAAACAATGGGCAGAGTTTCTTTCACCCTATGCTCCTGTTACCGAGCAGTAAAATAGGTACCTGGGTGTTAGTCAGCTGTCATGGGCTGCTTCCTGGGGGTGGAGGCCTGGTCGAGGACCGGGCCGCGGGGACACTTAAAGCCCCGAAATCATCTCAAGATAACCTCAAGATAACGTCAGTAGGATATTTTCACCAGAATAGGGGTTTGTTTTGGGGTGCCTACCTTTCTGGGTGCCAGACCCGATCGATGGCAGACATAGAATGCTCCCAAACACAGGGGGGGTTTCTATAGGCCATTGCTCCTCGTGCCTCATCTGAGGGGGGCCAGGTTCTGGCTCATGGTCCATGGTAGCCCAAACTCTATGCACTTTGACTGATGCCAAAAATCTAAATATATCCATATCAGCCTGGATAGCTCCAGGGAGCTGGCCGACCGGGCTCCCCCCCCCCCCCCCCAGAAAAAATGTCTAAAATGAAGATACAGTATTTACTAACCTCAATATCAACATACAGCACTTTCACATGCTTGCCTGGGACAACACAAAGCTTCGAAGTGTCTAAAGTGTGTGGGGAAGAATATACTCGTTCCAACATGGAACTCAAACTTGTAGCCAAATCCTCACCACCTCTGCCTTCAAACTCTGGAGCTGCATTAGCAGAACTGAAATAAAGTGATTTTAGAACATTAAGCATATTATTTCTTCCTGTAAAAAAAATCATAGTCAAGCAAAACATGTCAATCAAAATTAGGTACAGTAAACATACAGTACTTGTTATTTTTTATAACAATATAAAATGTTGTTATTCTATAGAGAATCCTTTATCTATAATGCAGACAAGCATATATCATACCAGTTTACAAAAAAATGGAGTTGTCCATTTCTGGGCTGGTCTAGCTGTGGTGGTTCCATTTCCATTTTGATTGTAATTAAAACATCTGTACGGTCAAGCCTAATTCGAGCTGAACCATTAGCTGTAGAAACTAGACTAGTTTCTATTTCAAGCTGTCGATAATCAAGGTGGTTTCGACCATCCACTCTAGTACCTAACTGTTGATAAATGGAAAAAGAGTATAAAAAATATGAAAGCACAGATACAAAATAGAAACCCAGCCTCTGAAAAAGAGTTTTGATCATATTGAAGCATCAGAATAGCGTAGATTAAAAGTACAAATATGCCATACTGTACTTGTGGTCAGTCTCGAGCCTATTGCTAATGTGACGACGTGCATTGAATTTTTAAACTAGTTCATCAAGACTGTAACTTGCTTAGCTAAATGAATTGTGGGGTTCAGTCCCCGAGCCCCATTATGTGCCCCTGTAACTCTTTCCACTACTGCTCACAAGATGGGTATGGGGGGTGCATAATAAATGAACTAAACTGTTAATATAAAATTTACTGACATGTATATGGGAACAAAAAGTGCAGTGGCACCTCAATTCATCAAACCTTGCTTTAGGAAATCTCCATTTACAACACAAGCAAAGTTAACAAACGCATTTGAAACCCGCAACTTTGGGCACAGTGTTTTTGGTGGTTGAATAAGGTCTTGGCTGCACGCTACCTCATGAATGTTCCTGGGCCAAGTCGGGCCTGTGTCGCTTTGGGTCAGCGGCTGCAGTCTGTTGTCTTAACTTTGAGTCGAGATGTGAGCACCGACCGCCTCCCGGGTAAGTCCCTCTGTTTTCGTCTTTGAAGTAGCTCCGGGGAGCTGAAGGGGCTTCCCCCAGAAAACCAGCGTTAAATGTAACGAAACGCCATTTTCTAGGCGAGTCCCGTAGGCTCCCCGGCAACCCTCCCTCTGGCCAGCGTTTTTTTTTTGCATGTTTTTGACATCCAGCCTCAAAACTGGTGGGTGAATTGCCGGTATGGGGGTCTGGGGCTCCCCCTTTCCCCTCTTGGGGAGTGGGAAGCTGTGCAGACATGCGGTGCGGCTCGTGTGACGCCATGCTTGTTTGCTCACTTTCATTTGGGGAGTTTTGTCCACTAGTTGGTCTATTTTAGTTGTTTTAACCAGAATAGGGGTTTATTTTGATTGAGGTTCCCCCCACCCCCCCAGGAAGCAACCCCACAACAAGCTGACTTAACTCCTGAGCGCTTACTCACTGCTAGGTGTACAGAGCAATTAGGTAAAAGGAAATGAGTCCAACCATTTCTGTCCCACCCAGGATTCAAACCAGGAATTCTCAATTGTGCGTCGAGAAGGAACACGGCTGTACTACCAGGACCCTTATAAGTTAGTTCTTAGTTTCTTTTTTAAACTGTACTCTTAAAAAAAAAAAATAGCTTTTAATCACATTAGGGAGGTCATTCCACAGTTCAGGAGCAAGTTTAGTACATTTATTATGCACCCCATACCCATCCTGTGGGCAGTAGTGGAAAGGGTTACAGAGGCATATAATGGACTCAGGGACTGAATCCCAAAATTCATTTAGTTAAGCAAGTAACAATCTTGATGAGTTAGTCACAAAATTCAATGCACATCGTCACATCAACAATGGGCTCGAGACCGACCACAAGTACAGTTTCTAAATTAAGCAACTGACACATGTGGAGAGCTAGTCTGCACATCACTTTCCATCCAGCGGGCAGCGGTGGATAGGTTACAATCACTCGGTTACTATGCATAGTTAGCAAGCTGGGGATATTTGGATAACATTTCTGGTAACATCATTTTGAATTGGACCATTGTTTGTAGAGCATTTTTTGTTTTCCTTTGCTATTGGATAAGTGTTCATACACTGACAAAATCTGTTGTTACAAAAACATCATGAGAAATTTTATTTACCTTTACTCCATCCACAATATATCTTTTCTCTGCATCGCTAAGATTTACATCTACCATTTTGGAATAGTGTTGTTGTTGACTTAGGGGCGACGACGCTGGTGGGATGGGAGGCGCCCCGGCGTGTACCCGTTAACGGTGAATCACGAAGCCTGCCAAGCTGAAACACCAAGCCAAAACGCTAAGCCAGTGACGCCAATATGCCATACGGCAAATAAACGCACAGACGGGCAGATGATTGGGGAGCCTCAAGAGTAAAGTGTGAGCCAGACTATTGTTGTTGTTGGGGGTAGGGGCAGCGAGAGCACACACACATGTAGCAGCCCTGTGGTGAGCCTGGCTGGTGTTGACTGGCCCACGCCGGGGCCGGACCGCCAGATTCAAATTGCTAAAAGTAGCGAATTTGTAATAAGAGTAACCCAATTTTTTGTTTAGTGACTGATACGGGCTTCAAAGTAATCTATTATGATATATAGAGTACATTAAACGATTTTAATTGTTTTATTAACATTATCTCCGCATATTTAACCAATATGATAATAGGATAACTTACCAATATTTACTGTTTGAAGCTTAATGGGTGTGGAGTCCTTCCACGTCTTTACAGTTGAAGATTACTAAGATCTTGATCTGCATCCCCAACCTCGTACTTGTATATTGCAGACTCATATTTATGCATTGACATGAGTGGTTCAAATGACGAGGAACAAGTTACATTTTCTTCAAGATATGTTTTGATTCTCAAGACTGATGTCAAAAGCTCAAGTCCCATTCCCATTCAAGATTTCTCAGTTTAGTTTTCACAGACGTTACTCTCGAAAATATCCGTTCAACCAGGGCATTACTGATTGGCAAGCTGTATATTTTCAACACGAACTCAGCGAGGTCAATCAGTATGGGATCGCCAGCAGTGTTCTTGACGGCGATGGGTCATATTTTGCCCAAACCCACCCTGCAGTTTTCAAAATATCTGAAATGTCGGAAATTTGACTCCTGAGCGTGATTTTTGAGCCCAATTCTGACTCTCTGCACCTGTTTTCATTTTCAAATTACGACTTTTTACACCGAAAATATGCCAATTTCTGAAAACGGTGAAGGGTCATATTTTGCCCAAACCCCCCTGCAATTTTCAAAATATCTGAAATCTGACTCCTGAGTGTGATTTTTGAGCCGAATTCTGACTCTCTGCACCTATTTTAATTTTCAAATTACGAATTTTTACACCGAAAATATGCCAATTACTGAAAACGGCGATGGGTCATATTTTGCCCAAACCCCCCTACAGTTTTCAAAATATCTGAAATGTCGGAAATTTGACTCCTGAGCATGATTTTTGAGGTCGAATTCTGACTCTCTGCACCTATTTTCATTTTCAAATTACGACTTTTTACACCGAAAATATGCCAATTACTGAAAACGGCGAAGGGTCATATTTTGCCCAAACCCCCCTACAGTTTTCAAAATATCTGAAATGTCGGAAATTTGACTCCTGAGTGTGATTTTTGAGCCGAATTCTGACTCTGCACCTATTTTCATTTTCAAATTACGAATTTTTATACCGAAAATATGCCAACTACTGAAAACAGCGATTGATCATATTTTGCCCAAACACCCCTGCAGTTTTCAAAATATCGTAAATGTCCGAAATTTGACCCCTGAGCGTGATTTTTGAGCCGAATTCTGACTCTCTGCATCTATTTTTATTTTCAAATTACTACATTTTATACCGAAAATATGCCAATTACTGAAAACGGCGATGGGTCATATTTTGCCCAATTTTCAAATTACGACTTTTTACACCGAAAATATGCCAATTTCTGAAAACGGTGAAGGGTCATATTTTGCCCAAACCCCCCTGCAATTTTCAAAATATCTGAAATCTGACTCCTGAGTGTGATTTTTGAGCCGAATTCTGACTCTCTGCACCTATTTTCATTTTCAAATTACGAATTTTTACACCGAAAATATGCCAATTACTGAAAACGGCGATGGGTCATATTTTGCCCAAACCCCCCTACAGTTTTCAAAATATCTGAAATGTCGGAAATTTGACTCCTGAGCATGATTTTTGAGGTCGAATTCTGACTCTCTGCACCTATTTTCATTTTCAAATTACGACTTTTTACACCGAAAATATGCCAATTACTGAAAACGGCGAAGGGTCATATTTTGCCCAAACCCCCCTACAGTTTTCAAAATATCTGAAATGTCGGAAATTTGACTCCTGAGTGTGATTTTTGAGCCGAATTCTGACTCTGCACCTATTTTCATTTTCAAATTACGAATTTTCATACCGAAAATATGCCAACTACTGAAAACAGCGATTGATCATATTTTGCCCAAACACCCCTGCAGTTTTCAAAATATCGTAAATGTCCGAAATTTGACCCCTGAGCGTGATTTTTGAGCCGAATTCTGACTCTCTGCATCTATTTTTATTTTCAAATTACTACATTTTATACCGAAAATATGCCAATTACTGAAAACGGCGATGGGTCATATTTTGCCCAATTTTCAAATTACGACTTTTTACACCGAAAATATGCCAATTTCTGAAAACGGTGAAGGGTCATATTTTGCCCAAACCCCCCTGCAATTTTCAAAATATCTGAAATCTGACTCCTGAGTGTGATTTTTGAGCCGAATTCTGACTCTCTGCACCTATTTTAATTTTCAAATTACGAATTTTTACACCGAAAATATGCCAATTACTGAAAACGGCGATGGGTCATATTTTGCCCAAACCCCCCTACAGTTTTCAAAATATCTGAAATGTCGGAAATTTGACTCCTGAGCATGATTTTTGAGGTCGAATTCTGACTCTCTGCACCTATTTTCATTTTCAAATTACGACTTTTTACACCGAAAATATGCCAATTACTGAAAACGGCGAAGGGTCATATTTTGCCCAAACCCCCCTACAGTTTTCAAAATATCTGAAATGTCGGAAATTTGACTCCTGAGTGTGATTTTTGAGCCGAATTCTGACTCTGCGCCTATTTTCATTTTCAAATTACGAATTTTTATACCGAAAATATGCCAACTACTGAAAACAGCGATTGATCATATTTTGCCCAAACACCCCTGCAGTTTTCAAAATATCGTAAATGTCCGAAATTTGACCCCTGAGCGTGATTTTTGAGCCGAATTCTGACTCTCTGCATCTATTTTTATTTTCAAATTACTACATTTTATACCGAAAATATGCCAATTACTGAAAACGGCGATGGGTCATATTTTGCCCAAACCCCCCTGCAGTTTTCAAAATATCTGAAATGCCGGAAATTTGACTCCTGAGCGTGATTTTTGAGCCGAATTCTGACTCTCTGCACCTATTTTCATTTTCAAATTACGACTTTTTACACCGAAAATATGTCAATTACTGAAAACGGCAAAGGGTCATATTTTGCCCAAACCCCCCTGCAGTTTTCAAAATATCTGAAATGTCGGAAATTTGACTCCTGAGTGTGATTTTTTAGCCGAATTCTGACTCTCTGCACCTATTTTCATTTTCAAATTACGACTTTTTACACCGAAAATATGCCAATTACTGAAAACGGCGATGGGTCATATTTTGCCCAAACCCTCCTGCAGTTTTCAAAATATCTGAAATGTCGGAAATTTGACTCCTGAGTGAGATTTTTGAGCCAAATTCTGACTCTCTGCACCTATTTTCATTTTCACATTACTACTCTTTATACGGAAAATATGCCAATTACTGAAAACGGCGATGGGTCATATTTTGCCCAAACCCCCCTGCAGTTTTCAAAATATCTGAAATGCCGGAAATTTGACTCCTGAGCGTAATTTTTGAGCCGAATTCTGACACTCTGCACCTATTTTTATTTTCAAATTACGACTTTTTATACCAAAAATATCCACAGGTACATTATAGCATAATTTGAGGATTATTATCAACTGTGACACTAGCTCTCTTCATATGTCAGTTGCTTAATTTAGAAACTGTACTTATGGTTGATCTCGAGTCCAATGATGACGTGACGATGTGTATTGAGTTTTGTAACTAGCTGATCAAGATTCTTACTTGGCTAAATGAATTGAGGGGTTCAGTCCCCGAGCCCATTATGTGCCTCTAACAGTTTCCAACCGCCCACAGGATGGGTATGGGGTGCATAATAAATGAACTAAACAAACTTGTGCTGTACCCAGTTTTTGCTATTGGAGGCTAATAGATCAGCCTTACATTTCATGTTTTCTCCCGATTCCATGTATGGCTAGCCGTCCTGTGACGTAGGGATGTTTGATGAACTTGTAGCTAGCTCATCCAGAAAATCGTGAAGTAAGTAATTATCAAAAGAAGGCACCAAACCGGGAAGGCTATGTAGCACCATCAAATACGCAAAATAATCAGAGGGCGCTAAATATCACCAAGGATGCCAATACGAGAACAAAAACGCATAAGGCGAACGATATCAAAAGTATCCGAGTCACCAAGAATTCTATCGAGGGACAGGTGACCGTGAGGGGCGGTCGGAAAGCAAGACACACGCTCGTCCTGGAAGTCAGGACATTCAAGGACATGCACGACCGTAAGAGGGACAATGCAACTAGGACAATAAGGAGCAGGGTGGCGCTCCATCAAGTGACCATGGGTTAAGCGAGTATGGCCAATACGCAACCTCGCCAGAGCTGTTTCCCACCGCCGGTTACGGTGGAAGGAGGACGGCCACGAGGAAACACAACATTTAAGAGTACGTAGCTTGTTACCAGTAACAGACAACCAAGAAGCCTGCCAACGGGTAAGTACTGAGGAATGGATAACCGGGTAAAAGTCGGAATACGGAATGCCTTTACGAGAGATGGGACAAGAGCGGACAGCTTCCTTAGCGGCAGCATCCGCACGCTCATTTAAAGACACACCAATATAGCTGGGAACCCAACAAAACTCAACCGACTTAAATTTACTGTGAACGAGAAACAGCTAATGCTGGATCTCGACAACTACTGGATGAACCGGATTAAAGGACCCGAGAGCCATGAGGGCACTACGAGAGTCAACAACAACCACAAAGGAAGACTGAAAACGAGAAAGCAGGAGACGAAGAGCATAGAGAATAGCATAAAGTTCCGCTGTAAAGATGCTAGTCTCCGGAGGCAAGCGACACATATAAGTGCGATCAGGAAAAACAACAGAGTAGCCAACACCGTCCGCTGACTTAGACCCATCGGTGAAGACAGAAACGGAGCGGGAGTGAGAAGAAAAATTCTCGAGGAAAAGGCGTTTTAGAACCGTAGGAGGGGTAAAAGCTTTAGTGATACGGGTCAAGGATGTACAAAACCTCGGAAGAGGGACCCTCCACGGGGGCAAAGAAGGAACAACACGAGGAGAAACATCAGAAATACGAACGGAAAGAGAATCCTGTAGGCGAGATAACCGGACAGAAAGAGGGAGGTGGTGAAGAGGAACAGGAACCGCAGGAGGGGTAAAAGTTAAAGCACGACAGAGGCGAGAGGAAGGATGTTGCAAGGACCGCGCAAGATAGCGAAGACAGTAGCGATCACGGCGGTCCTGGAGAGACAGGAAGCCAGTGTCAACATACAAGCTAAGGATGGGAGTCGAACGAAAGGCACCAGAACTGAGGCGCAACCCAGTATGGTGCAAAGCATCAAGACGGCGAAGAGTAGAAGGAGAAGCAGACGAGTAAGCAGGGCAACCATAATCGAGCTTAGACAGGACGAGAGAGGAATGTAAAGCAAGGAGAGTGCGCCTATCTGCCCCCCAAGAAGTATGGGACAAGACCCGAAGGAGGGTAAGGGCCTTAGAGCACTCAACACGGAGGTAAGAGATATGGGGAGACCGAGACAAACGAGTGTCAAGGAATAACCCCAAAAGCTTCGCGGAATCTTTGTATTCAAGGGGATGACCATAAAGTGACAAAGAGGGACGAGGAACAACCCGTTTCCGCGTAAAAGTCATGGCACAAGTCTTAGAAGTAGAGAACTTGAAGCCATGACCTGTGGCCCAAGACGACACGGCATCAATTGCAAGTTGAAGCCGGCGTTGAAGGAGAGGCGAATCATCACCCTGACAACAAAGGGTAAGATCATCGACATAGAGAGCGGAGAAGACACCAGAAGGAAGAGAGGAAAGAAGACCATTGAGGGCAACCAGAAAAAGAGTAGTGCTCAGAACACTACCCTGGGGCACACCTTCGTATTGCTGAAAAGAGGGAGAGAGAGCGGTACCAAGGCGCACCCGAAAGGAACGACGAGAGAGGAAGCTGCGGAGAAAGAGAGGGAGATGACCACGAAGGCCAAAAGAATGAAGTTGAGATAGGATATGATAACGCCAAGTGGTGTCGTAAGCCTTTTCTAGGTCAAAAAGGACGGCAACAACGGAGGTCTTCGCAGCAAAAGCAGTACGAATATAGACCTCCAAGTTCACCAGGACATCTGTCGTGCTGCGGCACTTGCGGAAACCAAATTGAGAAGGGGAGAGGAGGTGATGGTGTTCCAGGAACCACATCAGACGAACGTTAACCATACGTTCAAAGAGTTTGCAGACACAACTTGTGAGAGCAATAGGGCGAAAGTCCTTAGGGGAAGTACCCAGAGACCCCGGTTTGCGAACAGGGAGGACAACGGCATCGAGCCAGTCCTCAGGGACTGACGACGACTCCCAGATCCGATTATACAGACTCAGTAAATACTGAGACGTGCTCAGAGGGAGATGGCGAAGCATCTCATAATGAATACCATCGGAGCCCGCCGCCGTAGAACCGCAGAGGGCCAGGGCAGAACGAAGTTCAGAGAGAGAGAAGGGATCATTATAGGGAAGCTGAAGATGGGTGCAGAAATCTAAAGGACGAGACTCAAGGACAGGTTTACGAAGAAGGAAAGATTGGGGAAGATGAAGACCAGAGCTAACAGAAGAAAAGTGGGAACCCAGTTCGGAAGCGACCTGCAATGGGTCCGCCACAAGAATATCATGGAGGTGAAGGACCGGTGAAACATCGGGAACGAACTTACCCGCTATCTTGCGGATACGCTTCCAGATCTGGGCCAGAGGGGTTTCGGACATAATTGTTGAGACATAAGATGCCCAACATTCACGTTTAGCCGTACGGATGGCCCTACGGGCCACCGCACTCGCTTTCCGAAAGAAAAGAAAAGAAACGGTCGTCTGCCTACGGCGGTGCCTCTTCCAGGCTGCACGCTTACAGTGGACAGCCCGAGCACAGTCGGCATTCCACCAGGGAACGCACTTCCGTGGACCCCGAGAGGAAGAGCGAGGAATAGAGCGGAGGGCAGCGTTGAAGACAGTGTCATGAAAAAGGAGGAGAGCGCGAGAGAGAGGCAGAAGGGAGAGGTCAGAGAGAGCAGCACTGAGGGTAAATAGGGTCCAGTCTGCCTTAGCAAACTGCCACCTAGGGAAAGAGAGGGAAGGGCGAAAGGAGAAAAAGGAAACAAGGATGGGGAAATGATCACTTCCATGGAGGTCATCAAGAACCTGCCACGTGAAATCTAAGTAAAGAGAAGAAGAGCAGAGAGAAAGATCAAGACAAGAAAGGGTGCGAGTCCGAGAGTCCAAATGAGTGGGCTCACCAGAATTCAGAAGAGACAGGGAAGAAGAGAGGAGAAACGGCTCAAGGAGGCGACCCCGGGTATTCGTCAGAACGTCACCCCAAAGAGAATGACGACAATTGAAGTCACCCAGCAGGAGCACAGGCTCCGGCACGGAGTCTACGAGGTGTTTCAAATCAGGAAGAGAGAGCGGGACACTCGGGAGGAGATAAATGAAACAAACTGTGTACCATTTCCCTACAAAGATACGAGCAGCAGAACAATGGAGAGGCGAAGGAAAAAGTAAAGGAACAAAGGGAACATCAGCCCGAATCAAGAGAGCAGAAGAATTAGAAGCCCCAGCAATGGCTGGGGGGGGGGGGGGGGGAGAGAAAGGAATAGCCACGAAAACGACCAGGACGAGCACCAAGCATTGGCTCCTGGAGACAGACACAAAGGGGCAAAAACCGCGAAATCAGAAGTTGGAGTTCGAGGAAATTGGCGTAATAACCTCGAACGTTCCATTGAAGAATGGACAACGACGAGAAGAGAAAGGACAAAAACAGAGAACAAGGAAGAAACAAAGGCGAAAGAGCAACAGAGCACGTTAAAAGAATATCAGGGTCGGGATCAGGGTCAGCAAAGTCAGGGTTAGGGGGCATGGGTAAACTGAGCAAAGACGGAGGGAAGGAAACGGGAGAACAGATCAGAGGTGGGCGGGCAGGGTCCGGAGGAGGAGGAGGAGGAGGAAGAGGAGGAGGAAGAGGAGGAGACAACAGAGAGGAGCAGTCAAGGACAGCAGCAGGAAGAGGGGAAGTAGAAAGAGGGGAGCGCACCCCAGCAAGAGCAGCAACCGAAAGGGAAGCAGGGGCCAAAGAAACCTCCATAGCAGGAACAGGGGGCGCAAGCACTGAAACGGGAGGGGAAGGAGCAACAGAGCCAGAAGGAGGAGCTGAGGAAGAAAGCGAAGCCTTCTTACCCGCCAGGGAAGAGGAAGGAGAGGAGCCAGGCTTACGCTTCTGACTTAAAGAGACCGGTGTCCCAGCAACTACGTACCGGGCAACGGATTCCAGTGTCTCAACAGGAGAAGCCGAACGAGAGCACACACGACGGCCGTTAGGAGAGCGATGGACATCCGCCCGTACCGACAGGCGGAGGGGAGAGCCGATAGATGGAGGAAGAGGATGGGAAGGAGGATCGGAGGGGGACGAGGAAGAAGACACAGAAGACAGGACAGACCGGGTAGAAGGAAGGGAAACCCCAGACAGAGGACCAGGAGGAGGATCCTTCGGGAGAGAACCCAAAGGAACAGAGGAGGGGGCAGTGGGCGCATCAGGGTCCAAGGCCCGGAAACAGTTGTGAGTCTGAGGAAGGCGGGAAGGACGAGGAGAGGAAGAGCGCAACACGCGAGCATAAGAGATATTAGCATAAGGCGGGAGCCGGCGAACCTGGCGCCTCGCCTCAGGAAAAGATAAACGCTCCCGGTGCTTCAAGTTGAGGACGGCTGCCTCAAGCTTGTAATGGACACACGCACGGGAGAAGGTAGGATGGGCCTCACCGCAGTTGAGGCAACGAGCCTGGGGAGAAGTGCACTCTGACTTAAGAGTGACCTTCGCCACCACACAAAGGACAGAGAGAGACAGTCCCGGAGCAGCGGAGGGCACCATGCCCAAACCTCCAGCACTTGTTGCAGAGCTGAGGAGAAGGAATGTACTCCTGGACAGAGCACCTGGCACCAGCAAGAATGACAGAGGGTGGAAGGGTCCTACCATCAAAGGTAATCTTCACAACCCGGAGGGGTTGACGGCGACTACCACGAGGGGGACGAGTAAACGTGTCCACCTGGAGAATAGAATGGCCCTGGGCAGCGAGGATATGTTGAATATCGTCGTGGCAGTCGCGCAGGTCCCGAACACCGGTCGCAACATGGGGCGGGAGCAAAATAGTTCCAACACCGGCATTCAACTGAGCGTTCTTCGAGACCCGAACGGGGGTCTCGCCAAGGCAGGATAAGGCAGCCAAGCGGGAAGCAGCATCCTGAGAAGGAGCAGCAACGATACGTGTACCGAGACGAGTGGGGTTGAAAGTAACGGAGGCATCCACGGAATCAATGAGATGTCGATGGAGGGAGAAATCGTCAGGAGGCGCAGAATCAAGAGGGAGGAGATCAAAATATTTGGCCCACGAAGCGGGACCAAACAAGGCTTGATAGGTAGCAGAACTGGAAGGAATCGAGTGAGGGCGGCCGCGACGAGGACGGCGGTGAGAACCCCCAGAGAGAGGGGTTAAAAGGTGCAGTAGTTACAACTAGAGAAGGAGCCGCGCCAGGGGACGAGGTAGTCACCACTGGGGGCTTGGGGCTCGACCCAACCACAGAGGAGGGAGGGGAGCCAGGGGAAGGAGGCAGAGAGGCCAAAGGAGGAGCAAGGTCGAGGCCCAAAGCAGCGGAGGCTACAGAGCCCGCTCTTCCAATACGGACCGACTCGGGGGCTTGGTCGCCCACCCCACGAGCCTGAGAAGGTAAACCAGAAGAAGCCGAAACAGGGGTTATCATCTTGACGAAAAGAAGAATTCATTCACGAATGTGCCCCCACACCCACCATGGAGCCACAATTAGAGGCAGGACACCCAACAAGAAGCCATCGCCGATCTTGTCGGGGCCTCCTAGGGGTGCGTTGTGAGTATACGCCCCACAAACGCCACCTTAAGAAACCGACAGTCCGTCGAGATCGGGTTCAGTGACGAAAGGGGGATTGACAATAAAAGGTTCCCCTCGCTCTCGACGTCGGGTACTACAGTTCTACGGGTGCAAGAGTATGCCTCCTCAAGCACCCGGGCGTCAAAATAGAAGTCCAAGGGAAGAACCAGAACGAGCAAAAGGTCGGCAGGAAACGGCAAGCAGATAGAAGAGGGGGGAGAAAAACGAAACAGAAGGAAAAGGAAAAGGTGCCCAGCAGAATTGGAGAGGACGGCAGCAGGAGCACAAGGCTAGAAAAGGACAGAGGACTGTCCCAAGGAGCATCACACTCCGGCAGCCGCCCACTAAGCCCCCACACGGCGACAACGAGCTGAGCGGGGAGGGGGATGTAGCAGGCAAGTTCAACACTTCATGGGAGCTGAGTGAATATCCGTCCGGCGACGCTTGCACCGATGTGGCTGCAGTGTATGTAATTTGAAAAATTTATATAAACAAATGTGTGGAACATCCCTACGCTCAAAAATATGTTTCTCATATTTTGGCCACATTATATTTTTAGAATAAAACTGCGTGTAAAATATTAAATAGTAGAATACAAATATAACTACAGTATCTACATTTTTATGCACCGTTACAAACCACTAAGTGTTTCTGGTGAAATAATCTTATAACTAGTCATCAGAGTTCAGCCCAGTCCAACATTGCTTACGATTATATCATATTTTCTTTGTATTGTAAATGTTTTTTACCATGGTTTTTCCTGTGTAATGATACATCAGGCTGGTAATATTATTTGTATCACAAAACATGTAGAATATTGGTATATAATTCAGATATACAGTATTCGTGTCCTGTACTAATATGAGTTCAAATATATTTTTTGAACAATAAAACAACAGCAGTTTTTGCTATATGCATACTATATGCAATCATCACATATCAACATTTTTATCTGCCGATGAAATAAAAAGCTTGGAGCCCATGATGTGCACAGACGACACCAGGTAGACTTCATGTGATGATACAAAATGGTTCTAATATACAATGAACATCATTAAGAGTAGCCACAGAACTGCTATTATCACATTCCTGCCACTAAATGCTGAATATGAAAACATTTCCACAAGGTTATATTATATTGTAAAGGAGCAAGAGGTCATTTCATATGCGTAGATACCCGAAACAATTGGCAAACCCTCTCTCTCTCTCCTCTCATGCTGTGAATATCATAACTAGCATTGTGTTCACTGATTCCTGAACACTGTACTGTACATAGTTTTTATAGATGATCCTGATTGTAATGACACTATCACTGCAAAATAATTGCATTTACTGATACTTATTTTATTCTTCATTAAGTGGTGCCATGGGCCAGACCTGCACAACTGTGCTGTGAGCTCCAGTTGCATACGTCAGCTTGCAGCTGGAGTCAGCCTGGTTGTTCTCCCATTACTAATGCTTTCAAAGCCAGGGAGGATCTAAATTTTTGTTATTGATTTTCAGACGGTACCTGTTTACTAAAGCCCTGAGGAACAGAATGTAAGCCCATGTACCCATGGAAGTTTCAAATTGTGATATACAGTACTAACGTGATAAGTTGGTTGGCGCACACCCTTTCCCCATAATATCATGGTGTGCATAGTACAGTGGTTAACCTTCCTTTACTACACTGCCCTCTTGTTTCTCTGGCTGATGCCTTCCTCCCTAATGAAAGTGTGAAATTGGGAAATGATAATGGCAAAACTGTAAAGTAATTTCAATACATTACATCCTCCAATATAATGAATGACATTTAATTAAAACTTTTGGTCTTAGGATTTCCAGTTTAATATTTTTATTTTGAGTTACAATATATTTTGGCATTTCTGTCCTGCAATGTACAAAGGATTGTGGGTATCTTCTGGAAGTTTCCAAACATTCTTGCATCCCATTGTAGAAAACTGTTTTGAGCTACACAGAATTTGAGATTATTTATTTTTGAAAATTACATGCCTGCAAGATTGATTAGTGATGAAATAGCTTCTTCTACTGTATAATTCATAAGTTGCAATCTGTTGTAGTGTAGATGTAGTAAACAGAGCATACAACATACATACATACATACATACATTCATACATACATATATATATATATATATATATAACTCTTATTTGTATTGTAACATTTCTGGTATTCCTAACACTGATAAAATACACTAATCTTAAATGAAATGGTTAATTTTCATTAGTTTTCACATCCCAAGTGCATATCATTTCCTGTAAAATAGATTTAATTGTATCTCTCTCTCTCTCTTCTATATACAAATTATTTCTTACTTTTTTTAATATATTATGAGAGTTATGTAAGGAAGTGATCAACATTTTTAAGTCAGGTTCTTCTTCTTTTTCTGGAGTAAAATCTTCATCTCGTAGTCTTTTGGATGGCTTCTGATCCTGGTTAAGTAGATCTTGGGG
This sequence comes from Procambarus clarkii, assembly GCF_040958095.1. Taxonomy (NCBI): domain Eukaryota; kingdom Metazoa; phylum Arthropoda; class Malacostraca; order Decapoda; family Cambaridae; genus Procambarus; species Procambarus clarkii. The sequence goes on along the minus strand of NC_091218.1, from coordinate 25,078,150 downwards.
ATTATGTTCATTGACATGTACTCGCAAAGTTTCTATAGATGAACTGCCTCCGATGGGCTTAAAATCCATTTGAATGTTTGATATATCCTGAGATATACAAGAAATATTCTGCTGCTTGAGTAGTAATAACTTTGTTTGATCTTCTGGTAACACAAACAGCTCCTGTTTCAAATAGCTGGCAACTTTTTTTTTCAATTCTTTTTTACATCTGTGAAGGCACATTGGCAAAACCTGAAAATATTGGGCAATCTCTAATAATTGTATATAAATTAACTTAAACAGTGCATGTCAACAATAGAAAAATAAATTCATTCATCAGAATTCACAAGGTTTTTTCAAGCCTTTTTTTGGCCTCACAAATAACTTAACAGATTGCTTCTACTATCTGCTCATTTCACACAGAGATCACAAATCACAGAGATCACCTGTGTCTGGGATGCTCCCGGACGCAGGTTCGAATCCTCGTCACGGCCCTTGTGGATTTGTTTATCTGCTCATTTGCTTGTCTGGCTATCATCTCCCCCCCCCAAACATGTGGCAGAATCTTGAGCACCTGATTATTCCAAGTCCCCCAGACTTTCCCCCCCAACATGTGGCAGCACCTTAAGCACTTTAAGGTTCCAAGTCCCCAGACTTTCCCCCCCAACATGTGGCAGCACCCTAAGCACTTTAAGGTTCCAAGTCACACACTTTCCTACATAATCCCTAACTAAAGGAAATCAAAGCTACACTTCTATTGTGGATGAAATATTTTCTGGCAATAAATGGAGGGCAGTACAGTAATCAGAGTCAATGTATCAGACTGGAAAAATATCACTATTGGAGTACCACAGGGTTTAGTTCTAGCAGCAGTAATGTTCATTGTCTATATAAAAGGTTTATCAGAAGGAATACAGATTATATAAACATGATGCTATGATGTTAAATTATTAGGGAAGATAACAAACTTACACAAATGTAATGCCCTTCAAAAAGACCTAGACAAAATTAGTATGGAGTAACACTTGGCAAATGGAATTTAATGTGAATAAATGCCACATTATTAGATGTGGACAGGGAAAAATAGGCCACACAACCTGCAAATTATGTGAAAAAGCTTGAAAGAATAATGATAAAGAAAGAAATTTAGGGGTGGTTTTGGAAAAAACCCATCACCTGAGGATCACATGAAAAACATTGTGTGAGGAGCATATGCTACACTTTCCAACTTTAGAATCACTTTTAAATACAGGGATGGCAAAATATTTAAGAAATTGTTTACGACCTTTGTAAGACCAAAGTGGGAATATGCAGCAGTTGTATGGTGCCTATACCTTAACCACTGTACTGCATAGCTATAAAATATGACAAGCCTCTGGTGCGCAGAACAAATAAATTATTCCCAAAAATAGTTTTTCTTATTGTTAAAATGCCTTATTTTATCATGGGAACTAAAAATCCAGCATTGAATGTAATGAAACTCCATTTTCTGGGTGAGATCCGGAGGCTCCCTGGAGCTATTGGGCTAATGTGTGATATATTAGACCGGTGCATTAGTCTATAGAGTTCAGCCTACCAGAGACCACGAGCCAGAACCTGCCCCCCCCACCCTCAGAGAGGTTCAGGGAGCAATGGCCCTGGAAAACCCCCCTGTGGTTGGGTTTTTTTCCTTATCTGCCATCAACCAGGGTTAGGCACCCAGAAAGGTATGCATAACAAAACCCCACATGGTAAGAAATGTACAACAAAAAAACAAAAAGAGAAGCAGAACTCCCTCCAATCCCAAGGAAACAAGCAAACATCACACTCCACTTCTGCACTGCTTGTCCGGGCAGCCCGGACAAGCTGTCCGGGCTGGGGGGCCTCGTAGCCTGGTGGATAGCACGCAGGACTCGTAATTCTGTGGCGCGGGTTCGATTCCCGCACAAGGCAGAAACAAATGGGCAATGTTTCTTTCACCCTGAATGCCCCTGTTACCTAGCAGTAAATAGGTACCTGGGAGTTAGTCAGCTGTCACGGGCTGCTTCCTGGGGGTGGAGGCCTGGTCGAGGACCGGGCCGCAGGGACACTAAAGAACCGAAATCATCTCAAGAAGCCCTCCCCTCCCTGAGAGGGGGAGGGGGGAGCCCCGGACCTCCCCACGCCGGCTACCCAGAACTCAAGTTTGGGAGCTAAGCATCAAACAACGCAAAAAACTGCTGACCAGAGAGAGGGAGGGTTGCCAGGGAACCTCCGGGGCTCACCCAGAAAATGGCATTTCATTATATTCAATGCTGGTTTTCTGTAGGGAGCCCCTTCGACTTCCTGGAGCTACATAACCAGAGATATGGAAAAGAGGGACTTACCCGGGAGACGCCCACCACACACTCCTCAACGTGAAGTCGAGACAACTGACTGCAAAGGGGTCCCAAGGCCCCCAGTTCAACTTCTCCCCAACCCCGGGAACCCCCAAGTCGGGACTCAGAGCAGAGCAGTACTTCATACCTTCTACCCCTGAAGAAAAGGCAGAGTCCAGGGGAAAAGCTGAAAAGAAGGGGACCTGCTGGTGGAACACAGAAGCCTTGGTAGGAGGAACCGGCTTGAATGCCTCTGTCCCCAATCCAAATGGGGCAGCCTGAGTCTGCCCCATTCCCTGCCCGAGTCTCATTACATACTAAACCCTGCCCCAACTCCAAAACCCTAAGATGTTTGGGAGCCAGAATCAGGGGAGGGAAAGGTGCAGGGTGAACAACAGGGGAAGGACCAGGGAGCGTGGACTGAACCAAAGTCGAAGCGTCTAACATCCTCAGGTCCCTATAATCAAAGCGGGGCATCCGGGTGGGAAACCAACCTAGCACGTTGCAGCAACCTAAACCTAACATGCAACGTGGGTGCTGCCTGTACCCTAACAGTATTGTCATCACAATAGAACTGGAGAACAAGTAGAGAACATGACTCGCAAAACTCCGGGTCAAAGGTGTCGTTGATCCAACAGGCAGCATGACGGAGGCATAAAAGTCGACTGTCGCCCTGAGACAAGGGCATACAGCAACCTTCAAACCCACACGAGGCAGGCTAAAACTCGGAAGACGCAGGCATAGGACCACCGAGTCCTGACAGGGTTTTCCAGGGGCCCATAAGCTGACTGCTATGGGAAGCCAAGGCAAGGTGTTGCTAACCGGTTAAGGCACAAACCTAACAAGGGGGAGATCAAAACACTAAAACCCTTAAGACATGTACAATCACAGGGACCTAGCACAGGGCCACCAAAATCAAGGCCACAGAAGAAGTCCTGACCTGGACCACATTAGTGAATGAACTGGAGTGCTGGGTAACCGAAGCGGGGTGTTCCAGGGCTCCCCCCTCCGCCTCTCAGGGAGGGAAGAGCTGCACGGACGAGCGGCACAGCAGTGGAGTGTGACGTTACTACCTCTGATACTGCCAGCGACGATACTACCTCCTACCCAATCCATCCTCCGAATTGACAGTACGTTTTAATACTAAGTGTAAGAAGTACACTTCCTGACTGTCATACTTAGTACTTAATTGCACTTATGGGGCTGTTACATTTACCTCCCCATTTATTCTCCTCATTTTCTGTTATGACACTCAGAATTTTAGGATGAAATTTTAAAGTTCAGTTGGCTATACACAAGTTTTAAATATCAGGAATTTCTTTCAGTTTTCAGGACATTACATTAGGAGTATTGCATGTCAGGATGCAAAAAAAAAAAAAACTTGCCTTGATGACAATGGTACCCGGCCTAAAAAAAACTGGTTTATTCTTAGGGAGGAAGGAGGGACTGAGGTAAAGGCAAACAAGTCACCCCTAACAAACACCATGAAGCCTTTGTGATGCAATGATGCATAAGACTCATTGAACCTGTCACATAGCAAGAGCAAGGTGCAAGTCTTAAGAGTAAGATCATCAAAATACAATGACCGGAACCTCTCTGACAAAGTCTAGTAACCTATCTAATGACCAGGCAGGCTTAGGAGAAGCACAAAAGAAGCACATGGTTAAAAATCCAACAATGAATATAATGAAACACTACTTTCTGGTGGGTCTTTCAGTAACTCAGCGAGCTACTCACCTGGAATCATCCAAACCATAGGTGTCATACCAGGCTCTACCCAACACCAGGATCAGAATCTAGCCCCTTCAATAGAAGCACAGGAAAGTCTGAGGATACAAGATTACCAAAGAGCGCACTAAAACAAGCAACTGGCTAAAGTGATCATGTCCTTATGGAAATGTCTTTTTGCAATGCATTATAAACTAGAAGAGAATAAGGAAGTTGAAGCAGTTGAAAAACTTGATTTCAGGCGAGGACACTTATGGGGAACATAGAAAGTTCTTTAAGGAATCTGATTGGAAAGACTTGCTATTGGGCAAGGAAGTACATGAGATGTATGTTAAGTTTTGTGAAATATATGAGCAAGTGTGATCTAGTATCCTCTGCTTTCTGTGTGTCTGTGAAGCAGGCCAGGTTTTGGTCCCTGGTAAGATTTAAAGGATTGGCAAGGGGATGGTGTGATGTGGTATGAAACTATTCAGGTAGTTAGCAACAGGGAGCCACAGTGGAGCCCTCCCAGAAAAGATGGTAAAAGTGTGGAAACTCTTAGGATCCACATGTATCACTCCCTGACTCCAGCCAAGGCATTAGTTATTACATAAATCACCTGTTATGGGGAGCATTCAGGCTTTCAAATTATAATGTACATCAAAATACGATAAGCATGTTACCCATCAAAACTTACTTCTTCATGAAGTGTGTGCTGGCCAAAGACAACAAATGCATCCAGGGCACACTGATGGACCAAAGGATTAGAGCTCTTCAACACCCCTGCCATTACATCTGGAAATAAAACATGTCATGAAAGCTATTCTGAGGAATTTTCATTAAGTACCATGTAACCTGTTGCAGTTATATTTTTAATTTTCTTATCTATTTTTTAAAATAAGCTGTTTTAGACACCCAACCCACACACCTGAAACTTTAGTTAGTGATGATGTTTTGATCTGTCGACTTGATCTGTCAGGTTGTATAAAACCAACTTGTTTTACCTCATTCTGGTAGGACCTAAGTGGCTTCCTGAAGCTATCTTGCCGAGGTGGCTTCCTCCTATTGAGTTGCATCAGCCATAGGATTACTGTATGGCCAGACCAAAACCAGAATCTGGACCCCCTCAAAGAAGCACAGGGAGATAATTATTACAATCACCCTCACAGAGAACAAATCCAAACAGTAAGTGAATCAATACGAACAACTGTACAAGTTCACATAAAACGAACTACTGAAATGGCTAAATACTCAAAGGCTTCTATTCCAACAATTAGTCACTCCAGTTCCTGTAAGGGAAGGGAATCAAGAATCCTATCAAGACTATATGAATCAAGAATCAAGTGCCTATCAGAAGAGGCATTTCGTTAAATTCAATGCTCAATTACTGGAGCAGCCTCTGGTGGCTCCCTGAAGCTAACAACAGAGAATATGGAAAACAAGGGATTTACCAGGGAGGAGGATAATCAAAATACTCATGAAGATGAGAAGCCAGAATGAAAAACCAGACCCAGGACTCTAGCAGAACCCCAAAACCCCCAAACCTGAAAATTAGCCAATGACAAGAGAGTGAGCATAGTGAGTCTCCCCCCAACTGGGGGTGGAGTGGATATCACTCTGCAAACTTGTGCAAATGTTGCATTATTAGAATACTTGTAAATATGTATACACAAGCACAAATGAGCTTAATTTTATATGTTCAAGAATTATTTAGGTACTGTATATGGTACCTCTTGGTCGTTAATGTCTGGTGTTCACATTATCCCACTCATGTGGCATCACAGTCACAGCTAGATTCCTCTTTTAATACTTGCTCACAAGTATCAGGCATTTTGCAACTTTTTCCCAACTGATAATTAGTCTTATCTATTACTTCAGTCACTAAGCTAGCTGCTGGCTGTTGTGCTGTTTGGTATTATATTTTATTCAGTGTATTTTATTTTATTCAATGTATTTTAAATCAATAGTTGATAAGTTTTGACTGTGGCACTGGTTCAGAAACACACACACAGTACCAAAATTTAAAAAAAGGGATGTCTCTATGCCACATATACCAGTACACACCACTATTGTTATTAGATCAGCGCTCTAGCACAGCTTGGTAACTTCAGAGATATGTCGGACACTTTTCACTGGAAAATGAAACCTATGTATGTAGAAAATCTGAGTGCTATACTGCCTGCCTATTGCCTACGCTTACCATCATATCCTAATGGAAAAAATAAAAGTACATTACCTGCAATAAGATGGAGAATACTGTTTAAGTGAGTAGAATCAGTGAGATGACACTGACCAAGGGCAGCCACTAAGTCACAAACAACAACACCCACCACTGCTGACTCCTTGGTACAGCTTTCATTCAACAATGACAGCACCTGAAACATGAACACTCACAAATCAATGATAAGCATCATACAGAAGGTAATAATAGTAAAAAGAATCCGAGCTCCATTTAGATTGAAGTAATCTATATTTTCCTATATTTGCAAATATGCTGCATGTCTGCAACAAATCATGAGTAAAACAAAAACCAGCATTGAATGTAAGTAAGTAATTATCAAAAGAAGGCACCAAACCGGGAAGGCTATGTAGCACCATCAAATACGCAAAATAATCAGAGGGCGCTAAATATCACCAAGGATGCCAATACGAGAACAAAAACGCATAAGGCGAACGATATCAAAAGTATCCGAGTCACCAAGAATTCTATCGAGGGACAGGTGACCGCAAGGGGCGGTCGGAAAGCAAGACACACGCTCGTCCTGGAAGTCAGGACATTCAAGAAGGACATGCACGACCGTAAGAGGGACAATGCAACTAGGACAATAAGGAGCAGGGCGGCGCTCCATCAAGTGACCATGGGTTAAGCGAGTATGGCCAATACGCAACCTCGCCAGAGCCATTTCCCACCGCCGGTTACGGTGGAAGGAGGACTGCCACGAGGAAACACAACATTTAAGAGTACGTAGCTTGTTACCAGTAACAGACAACCAAGAAGCCTGCCAACGGGTAAGGACTGAGGAATGGATAACCGGGTAAAAGTCGGAATACGGAATGCCTTTACGAGAGATGGGACAAGAGCGGACAGCTTCCTTGGCGGCAGCATCCGCACGTTCATTTAAAGACACACCAATATGGCTGGGAACCCAACAAAACTCAACCGACTTAAATTTACTGTGAACGAGAAACAGCCAATGCTGGATCTCGACAACTGCTGGATGAACCGGGTTAAAGGACCCGAGAGCCATGAGGGCACTACGAGAGTCAACAACAACTACAAAGGAAGACTGACAACGAGAAAGCAGGAGACGAAGAGCAGAGAGAATAGCATAAAGTTCCGCTGTAAAGATGCTAGTCTCCGGAGGCAAGCGACACATATATGTGTGATCAGGAAAAACAACAGAGTAGCCAACACCGTCCGCTGACTTAGACCCATCGGTGAAGACAGAAACGGAGCGGGAGTGAGAAGAAAAGTGCTCGAGGAAAAGGCGTTTTAGAACCGTAGGAGGGGTAAAAGCTTTAGTGATACAGGTCAAGGATGTACAAAACCGCGGAAGAGGGACCCTCCACGGGGGCAAAGAAGGAACAACACGAGGAGCAACATCAGAAATACGAACGGAAAGAGAATCCTGCAGGCGAGATAACCGGACAGAAAAAGGGAGGTGGCGAAGAGGAACAGGAACCGCAGGAGGGGTAAAAGTTAAAGCACGACAGAGGCGAGAGGAAGGATGTTGCAAGGACCGTGCAAGATAGCGAAGACAGTAGCGATCACGGCGGTCCTGGAGAGACAGGAAGCCAGTGTCAACATACAAGCTAAGGATGGGAGTCGAACGAAAGGCACCAGAACTGAGGCGCAACCCAGTATGGTGCAAAGCATCAAGACGGCGAAGAGTAGAAGGAGAAGCAGACGAGTAAGCAGGGCAACCATAATCGAGCTTAGACAGGACGAGAGAGGAATGTAAAGCAAGGAGAGTGCGCCTATCTGCCCCCCAAGAAGTATGGGACAAGACCCAAAGGAGGGTAAGGGCCTTAGAGCACTCAACACGGAGATAAGAGATATGGGGAGACCAAGACAAACGAGTGTCAAGGAATAACCCCAAAAGCTTCGCGGAATCTTTGTATTCAAGGGGATGACCATAAAGTGACAAAGAGGGACGAGGAACAACCCGTTTCCGCGTAAAAGTCATGGCACAAGTCTTAGAAGTAGAGAACTTGAAGCCATGACCTGTGGCCCAAGACGACACGGCATCAATTGCAAGTTGAAGCCGGCGTTGAAGGAGAGGCGAATCATCACCCTGACAACAAAGGGTAAGATCATCGACATAGAGAGCGGAGAAGACACCAGAAGGAAGAGAGGAAAGAAGACCATTGAGGGCAACCAGAAAAAGAGTAGTGCTCAGAACACTACCCTGGGGCACACCTTCGTATTGCTGAAAAGAGGGAGAGAGAGCGGTACCAAGGCGCACCTGAAAGGAACAACGAGAGAGGAAGCTGCGGAGAAAGAGAGGGAGATGACCACGAAGGCCAAAAGAATGAAGTTGAGATAGGATATGATAACGCCAAGTGGTGTCGTAAGCCTTTTCCAGGTCAAAAAGGACGGCAACAACGGAGGTCTTCGCAGCAAAAGCAGTACGAATATAGACATCCAAGTTCACAAGGACATCTGTCGTGCTGCGGCACTTGCGGAAACCAAATTGAGAAGGGGAGAGGAGGTGATGGTGTTCCAGGAACCACATCAGACGAACGTTAACCATACGTTCAAAGAGTTTGCAGACACAACTTGTGAGAGCAATAGGGCGAAAGTCCTTAGGGGAAGTACCCAGAGACCCCGGTTTGCGAACAGGGAGGACAACGGCATCGAGCCAGCCCTCAGGGACTGACGACGACTCCCAGATCCGATTATACAGACTCAGTAAATACTGAGACGTGCTCGGAGGGAGATGGCGAAGCATCTCATAATGAATACCATCGGAGCCCGCCGCCGTAGAACCGCAGAGGGCCAGGGCAGAACGAAGTTCAGAGAGAGAGAAGGGATCATTATAGGGAAGCTGAAGATGAGTGCAGAAATCTAAAGGACGAGACTCGAGGACAGGTTTACGAAGAAGGAAAGATTGGGGAAGATGAAGACCAGAGCTAACAGAAGAAAAGTGGGAACCCAGTTCGGAAGCGACCTGCAACGGGTCCGCCACAAGAGTATCATGGAGGTGAAGGACCGGTGAAACATCGGGAACGAACTTACCCGCTATCTTGCGGATACGCTTCCAGATCTGGGCCAGAGGGGTTTCGGACATAATTGTTGAGACATAAGACGCCCAACATTCACGTTTAGCCGTATGGATGGCCCTACGGGCCACCGCACTCGCTTTCCGAAAGAAAAGAATAGAATCGGTCGTCTGCCTACGGCGGTGCCTCTTCCAGGCTGCACGCTTACAGCAGACAGCCCGAGCACAGTCGGCATTCCACCAGGGAACGCACTTCTGTGGACCCCGGGAGGAAGAGCGAGGGATAGAGCGGAGGGCAGCGTTGAAGACAGTGTCATGAAAAAGGAGGAGAGCGCGAGAGAGAGGCAGAAGGGAGAGGTCAGAGAGAGCAGCACTGAGGGTAAATAGGGTCCAGTCTGCCTTAGCAAACTGCCACCTAGGGAAAGAGAGGGAAGGGCGAAAAGAGAAAAAGGAAACAAGGATGGGGAAATGATCACTTCCATGGAGGTCATCAAGAACCTGCCACGTGAAATCTAAGTAAAGAGAAGAAGAGCAGAGAGAAAGATCAAGACAAGAAAGGGTGCGAGTCCGAGAGTCCAAATGAGTGGGCTCACCAGAATTCAGAAGAGACAGGGAAGAGAGGAGAAACGGCTCAAGGAGGCGACCCCGGGTATTCGTCAGAACGTCACCCCAAAAAGAATGACGACAATTGAAGTCACCCAGCAGGAGCACAGGCTCCGGCAAGGAGTCTAGGAGGTGTCTCAAATCAGGAAGAGAGAGCGGGACACTCGGGGGGAGCTAAATGGAACAAACTGTGTACCATTTCCCCACAAAGATACGAGCAGCAGAACAATGGAGAGCGAAGGAAAAAGCAAAGGAACAAAGGGAACATCAGCACGAATCAAGAGAGCAGAAGAATTAGAAGCCCCAGCAATGGCTGGGGGGGGGGGGAGAGAAAGGAATAGCCACGAAAACGACCAGGACGAGCACCAAGCATTGGCTCCTGGAGACAGACACAAAGGGGCGAAAACCGCGAAATCAGAAGTTGGAGTTCGAGGAAATTGGCGTAATAACCTCGAACGTTCCATTGAAGAATGGACAACGACGAGAAGAGAAAGGACAAAAACAGAGAACAAGGAAGAAACAAAGGCGAAAGAGCAACAGAGCACGTTAAAGAATATCAGGGTCGGGATCAGGGTCAGCAAAGTCAGGGTTAGGGGGCATGGGTAAACTGAGCAAAGACGGAGGGAAGGAAACGGGAGAACAGATCAGAGGAGGGCAGGCGGGGTCCGGAGGAGGAGGAGGAGGAGGAAGAGGAGGAGACAACGGAGAGGAGCAGTCAAGGACAGCAGCAGGAAGAGGGGGAGTAGAAAGAGGGGAGCGCACCCCAGCAAGAGCAGCAACCGAAAGGGAAGCAGGGGCCAAAGAAACCTCCATAGCAGGAACAGGGGGCACAAGCACTGAAACGGGAGGGGAAGGAGCAACAGAGCCAGAAGTAGGAGCTGAGGAAGAAAGCGAAGCCTTCTTACCCGCCAGGGAAGAGGAAGGAGAGGAGCCAGGCTTATGCTTCTGACTTAAAGAGACCGGTGTCCCAGCAACTACGTACCGGGCAACGGATTCCAGTGTCTCAACAGGAGAAGCCGAACGAGAGCACACACGACGGCCGTTAGGAGAGCGATGGACATCCGCCCGCACCGACAGGCGGTGGGGAGAGCCGATAGATGGAGGAAGAGGATGGGAAGGAGGATCGGAGGGGGACGAGGAAGAAGACACAGGAGACACGACAGACCGGGTAGAAGGAAGGGGAACCCCAGACAGAGGACCAGGAGGAGGATCCTTCGGGAGAGAACCCAAAGGAACAAAGGAGGGGGCAGTGGGCGCATCAGGGTCCAAGGCCCGGAAACGGTTGTGAGTCTGAGGAAGGCGGGAAGGACGAGGAGAGGAAGAGCGCAACACGTGAGCATAAGAGATATTAGCATAAGGCGGGAGCCGGCGAACCTGGCGTCTCGCCTCAGGAAAAGATAAACGCTCCCGATGCTTCAAGTTGAGGACGGCTGCCTCAAGCTTGTAATGGACACACACGCACGGGAGAAGGTAGGATGGGCCTCACCGCAGTTGAGGCAACGAGCCTGGGGAGAAGTGCACTCCGACTTACAGTGACCTTCGCCACCACACAAAGGACAGAGAGAGACAGTCCCGGAGCAGCGGAGGGCACCATGCCCAAACCTCCAGCACTTGTTGCAGAGCCGAGGAGAAGGAATGTACTCCTGGACAGAGCACCTGGCACCAGCAAGAATGACAGAGGGTGGAAGGGTCCTACCATCAAAGGTAATCTTCACAACCCGGAGGGGTTGACGACGACTACCATGAGGGGGACGAGTAAACGTGTCCACCTGGAGAATAGAATGGCCCTGGGCAGCAAGGATATGTTGAATATCGTCGTGGCAGTCGCGCAGGTCCCGAACACCGGTCGCAACATGGGGCGGGAGCAAAATAGTGCCAACACTGGCATTCAACTGAGCGTTCTTCGAGACCCGAACGGGGGTCTCGCCAAGGCAGGATAAGGCAGCCAAGCGGGAAGCAGCATCCTGAGAAGGAGCAGCAATGATACGTGTACCGAGACGAGTGGGGTTGAAAGTAATGGAGGCATCCACGGAATCAACGAGATGTCGATGGAGGGAGAAATCGTCAGGAGGCGCAGAATCAAGAGGGAGGAGATCAAAATATTTGGCCCACGAAGCGGGACCAAACAAGGCTTGATAGGTAGCAGAACTGGAAGGAATCGAGAGAGGGCGGCCGTGACGAGGACGGCGGTGAGAACCCCCAGAGAGAGAGGGGTTAAAAGGCGCAGTAGTTACAACTAGAGAAGGAGCCGCGCCAGGGGACGAGGTAGTCACCACTGGGGGCTTGGGGCTCGACCCAACCACAGAGGAGGGAGGGGAGCCAGGGGAAGGAGTCAGAGAGGCCAAAGGAGGAGCAAGGTCGGGGCCCAATGCAGCGGAGGCTACAGAGCCCGGTCTTCCAATACGGACCGACCCGGGGGCTTGGTCGCCCCCCCCACGAGCCTGAGAAGGTAAGCCAGAAGCAGCCGAAACAGGGTTTATCATCATGACGAAAAGAAGAATTCATTCACGAATGTGCCCCCACACCCACCACGGAGCCACAATTAGAGGCAGGACACCCAACAAGAAGCTATCACCGATCTTGCCGGGGCCTCCCAGGGGTGCGTCGTGAGTATACGCCCCACAAACGCCACCTTAAGAAACCGACAGTCCGTCGAGATCGGGTTCAGTGACGAAATGGGGATTGACAATAAAAGGGTCCCCTCGCTCTCGACGTCGGGTACTGCAGTTCTACGGGTGCAAGAGTATGCCTCCTCAAGCACCCGGGCGTCAAAATAGAAGAAGTCCAAGGGAAGAACCAGAACGAGCAAAAGGTCGGCAGGAAACGGCAAGCAGATAGGAGAAGAGGGGGGAGAAAAACGAAACAGAAGGAAAAGGAAAAGATGCCCAGCAGAATTGGAGAGGACGGCAGCAGGAGCACAAGGCTAGAAAAGGACAGAGGACTGTCCCAAGGAGCATCACACTCCGGCAGCCGCCCACTAAGCCCCCACACGGCGACAACGAGCTGAGCGGGGAGGGGGAGCATTAAATGTAGTGAAATTTCCATTTTTGGGTAAACCCTAGTGGTTCTGTGAAGCTATGTTGCCAAGATAGCTTTCCATTACTAAGTTACTTCAGTCACACATATTTGCAATTGTTTATACCACAACCACCAATTCTTCATTGGTGGTTGTTCCAATTCAATTGTTCCACATCCAATTCAATGTGGAAACGATTCTTGTTTCCACACACAATCAATCAAAAAAATAATTTAAGAAGAGAAACTTCAGCTTATATTGTCATTTGTCCTCTTGTAAAATACTATAGATCATGAAATTTGCAGTTCTTGAAGATTTATGTAACCTAATCTCCAGTTATCCAATTTTCTGTTCAGATATGGCAAAGTTTTACCAGAAAATTACCAAAATTTGACTTGAACTCTGTGCACGTCTGCATTATCCGGCCATATCTCTGGTTATCTGGATTTCTGTTCAGATATGGTGAAGTTTGGCAGAAAATTATCCAAATCTGATTTTGTCAGTATAATCGAAATATTTAGTCTAGCAGGCTTCGGATAACTGAGCTCAAACAGTATTAGTGAAAATGGCGACCAAAGTCTCGAACTTATAAACATCGTGGGTCATAGGGCAGACTGCAGGCTGTCTAGCTTTAATGACACTGTGGCTGACCAGGGACAAACATGCCTGAGAACAGTGTATGCAAAAGCAGAACTGGAAGTGTGCAGATAGCAGCAAATTGCTACTACCAGACACCACAGATGATACACACCAGATGGACAAACCAAGCATCAGTCACCAAGAGACCACTCTGGAAGCACACTGTTTCACTACTCCCTAGAAAGGGAGATGGCTATAGATATCTGGAGCATACCTGGAGTGTTTTGGGAGTTCTTCTAGATGCACTTAGACAAGTTCTTGTAAGAAGTACCGGATCAACAGGGTTGTAGTGGATATGTGGGCCTGCGGGGTGCTCCAAGCAACAGCCAGTTGAACCAAGTTATCACAAGGTGAGCTACTTCTCAGGCTGGGCTCGGGGAGTAGAAGAACTCCCGAAACCCTCTCCAGGTACCTATAACCGCCAACTCAGTCTCCGTGGTGTAGTGGAAAGACACTCGCCTGGCGTTCCGCGAGCGCTATGTCATGGGTTCGTATCCTGGCCGGGGAGGATTTACTGGGCGCAATTCCTTAACTGTAGCCTCTGTTTAACGCAACAGTAAAATGTGTACTTGGATGAAAAAACGATTCTTCGCGGCAGGGGATCGTATTCCAGGGACCTGCCCGAAACGCTACGCGTACTAGTGGCTGTACAAGAATGTAACAACTCTTGTATATATCTAAAAAAAAAAAAAAAAAAAAAAAAAAAATCCTTTTCGAATGAAGAATGAAACAGTATGCTTCTGGGGTGGTTTCTTGTTAATTGATGCTTGGTTTGTCTATCTGGGGTGTATCATCTGTTGTGTCTGGATGCAGAAATTTGTTGCTATCTGCACACTTCCAGTTCTGCTTTGGCATACACCCTGTTCTATAGCATGTTTGTCCCTGGTCAAGGTACATCCACCATTGTTCCGACAATATTTATAATGCTTGCTGGGAGGGTATTGAACAGCCGTGGACCCCTGATGTTCAGCGTTTTCTGAGTGTGCTTATGGTACCTCTACTCCTCACTAGTTCTATTCTGCACTTCCTTCCATATTTTTTGCTCCTGTATGTTGTTGTTCTACTGTGGAAATTTGGGACCTGGCCTTCCAATATCTTCTATGCATGTATTATTTGATACCTTTCTTGTCTCCTTTCCAGATAGTACATTTTAAGAAGTTTAAGTGTCCCAGTAATTTAGATGTTTTGTTGACCAGACCACACACACACTAGAAGGTGAAGGGACGACAATGTTTCGGTCCGTCCTGGACCATTCACAATCGACTTGAGAATGGTCCAGGATGGACCAAAACGTCGTCGTCCCTTCATTTTCTAGTGTGTGGATTGGTCAACATACTTCAGCCATGTTATTGTGCCTCATCGCCTACAAACATGTGCAACTCGAAAGCAAGATTATGCCAAGTCTATGCAGGGAGTGTGGCTTGAAAATGCTCCAGAAGCAAATAATAAAAACAATGAACAATACCCTAGCAAAATGGCCTCCATAGGACAGTGTTTAAAGGATGGCCAGCAATTATCTTGGAGAAAATTAGGACTTGCCATGATGAGGCAACTTGGAAAGGTTTGATATGGACCATTTGACATTAGCAACAGGACTGAACAGTTGTCAGCCTTGAACTTGGGAGCTCTGGGACCCCCACCTGTTGATGGTACTGAGCACTAGGGGTTGTCAGACCAAAATTCGAGTGAACCCCTTTGTTTTAAGCAAGTCATTTGCAGCATCTATTGGCTGTTTCAATTCTTCATTTTCATGAACCATGCAATTGATTGTACTGTCATTAACTTCTGGATGCTTTCCCAGTGAAGGTGATTGCAACAATCCCCTCTCTGTGCCTCTTTGAAGAGGCCAGTTTCTGGCTCTGGTTCCTTGTAAGCCAACAGGAAACCTATGACTGATGTAACTTAGTAGCAGAAAGCTATCATAGTAACAACTTCAGGGAGCCACCAAAGGGCTCCTCTAGAGATGTATAGAACTGTTATTAGTTATTAAAAGCCCTTCTAAACAAAATTAGATAAACTTAATACAGTACACAGGGTATCCACTCAAAACACTTACAAATCCCTGGCTCACAGCATTGTAAATATACACAAATTTATTATAAATTTGATAGATGTACACTACACAATTTATTACAAATCTTTAAAGAGATAATCCAAGTTTACCTGAATTAACTGATTTTTGGACAAGGTGCTTAGGACTGAGGTAGTAGCTTTCACAAGATGACAGAATATTAGGTCCACTATTGAGCACCCAACATGATCTTCTGGCATTCTGTAGGATAATTTGAATACTGTACTAATTACAGCATGCACAAATTATACAAAAAATAAATAAGAACAAATTTAAAGTTACTACACATTTGTCACTATTTGTATCATTCTTTAGAATGTTATAAGTTTGTATTCAAACCTGGCCCACAGCTGAGTGAGAGCACTGGTGAAGCTTGCCATGACAGGAGTATTTGCATTATTTGCTTTTATGAAGACTAGTAGCAATGAAGACATATGTTCCAACTCATCCAGCTGTAAACAAAACAAAAATAAAGATTTTGAATGTAAATGAAAAATTAGTTTCTGAGCAAGCCATTCTATTGCTTCAGTTGGCAATGTCCAGCTCTCCCTTGAATATCCCTGCTGACAAGCAGATCACCTGTAAGCCCAACAGTCAGTCACCGATGTTGGCCAAACTACAGCTCCCAAAAAGATGAAACACAGAGAGAACCCACATTCTGGTCACCAGGAACAAATTGAAGGGAAGAATCTAGAAGCAGTAACCGAGATGACCCACATGAAACCCTTGTCAGTCCCTGAATCTCAGATGGACGGGGATGTTCTAATACCCATTCTGAAGATCCAGGGACACCAGCCAAGCATTCACTTGCAGAACTAAGCATACCTGGGGACAGGGGAAGTAATGGGCCCCCACCACAGTAAGAGCATTGGCTCAACCCCTCACCCTCCCCAAATCTAACCAAATAACAATGACCCTGCAGAACAGCAGAGAACATAAATAAACAGGAATCATGAGACCAGGCATGTGAGAAAGTGAAACTGTGAAAGTTTAAAGAAAGAAATGCTGCCCATTTATTTCTGCCTCCACCGGGGATCGAACCAGGAACCTCAGGACTATGAATCCAAAGCGCTGTCCACTCAGCTGTCAGGCCCCTAAAGGGCCTGGTGTGCCCCTTAAGGTGGACTGGCTGGCTAGTGGGCGGGCAGGTGGACCAGCTGACTAGTGGGCGGGCAGGGTGGGTGGATGGATTGGTTGCTGACTGGCAGGCAGGTGTCGTAGATGGATTGCTGGCTGACTGGTGGGTGGATGGGCAGGCAGACATTGTTGATGGCTGGCAGGGTGGGTGGTGAGGCATAGAGGTGGCTGATTTTGGGCAGGCAGGGTTAGCAGGTGGGTGGGTAGATGGATGGATTAATGGCTAGCTGACTGGCAGGCTGGGTTGCAGGTGGATGGATGGGTCGATAGGTAGGTGGATGGATTGGTGAATTACAATTTAATTGTAATTAAAAATTACATGAAGAGTAATTAATGAATTAGAATTGATGGCTTGACTGCTCATCATTTAACCCAAAACCTTCAGTAAATGTTTTAAGTATAGAAAAAAGTCTCTGAATTTGTAATAATAAAGAGGTGGAGTTTCACTTAACAGTACTTGCTGTAATGTCTACTAACTTACAGTGAGAAAACTTGTATAGAATGTTTCTAGGCAAAAATATGAAGCTGCACAACCAAAAACTATCCTCTTGCTAAATATATTATCTTGAAAGTAGAGTAAGTAACAGTATGAAAATTAGTGTTCAGTAGAGTACTTACTAGATTAATTACAGTTTGCTCGTTGGCTGTTCTTGCTAGAATTAAATCCACATTCTTTGTGAATGTTATAATGGTATCATTTACCAGATCTTGCTCATAATTACAATCCTTTATCCCAGCCTGGAACAAGGTGAGCCCATCTGGAAAAATAATTCCTGAAAAGATTTGTAAGACCAGCAGAGACCAGCATACTCAGCAGATAAAAACAAAAAAATTCCACGAGACTAATAATATAACCTGATTAAAGGTAATAAAATTTATTAGCATTATTTACAATTATGTTCACTACAGAAAAAAAAAAAAAGTTGAATGTAATGAAATGCCATCTTCTGGGTGAGCCTCGGAGGTTCCCTGGAGCTTATCAGACTAATAAGTGACACATTAGACCGGGGCATTAGTCTATGGAGTTCAGCCTACCAGCAACCACGAACCAGAATCAGGCCCCCTCAGAGAGGCACAGGGAAGAATGACTCTGGAAAATCCCAGTGGTTGGGAGTTTTCCTTATCTGCTATTGACTGGGGCTAGGCACCAAGAAAGGTAGGCATAACAAAAATCCCACATGGTAAGAAAAGTACAACTAAAAACCGAAGAGAGGGGCAGAACTCCTTCCAATCCCAAGGAAACAAGCAAACATCACACTCTATTGCTGCATCGCTCGTCTGTACAGCTCTCCCCTCCCTGAAAAGGGAAGGGGGGGGGGAGCCCCGGACCTCCCAGTGCTGGCTACCTAGCACTCCAGTTCGGAAGCTAAGCATCAAAGAACACGAAAACTGCCGACCGGAGAGACGGAGGTGTGCCAGGGAGCCTGCAGGGCTCACCCAGAAAGTGGTGTTTCATTAAATTCAATGCTGGTTTTCTGTGGGGAGCCCCTTCGGCTCCCTGGAGCTACATAACCAAAAATAAGAAAAAGAGGGACTTACCAGGGAGGTGGCCGCCACACACTCCCCCAACGCGAAGTCGACGCAACTGGCTGCAACCTGCGACCCAAAGCAACACAGGAATACCCAGGAGCAGGAACATTAACCAAATAACGGGCAGCCAAGACCCTGTTCGAGTTCCAAAAACCCCGTGCCCAAATATCAGCCCAGGACATGTTGCCAAACATGGCAGCCAAAGCAGCAAACTTCCTAATGTCATGGGCACGAGGACAGATCGCAGGCTGGCTAAACGTAATAACCCTGAGGATGACCTGGGAGACCCTAGCTCTGGAACAGGGAATGAGAGAAACCCAATCAACCCAAAGCATATCCCTGGCAACCGAAGCCGAAGTGTGCAGATAGCGGCGAAGAGCCGCAACTGGACACAACATATGATGCACCCCCGGCCTGATCAACCAAGCATCAATGACCCAAGGACTCCTCCAGAAAGCAGCCGTCTCATTTTTCGCCAGAAAAGAAGGATATCTGCTTAATACCTGCTTGATGGGGTTCTGGGAGTTCTTCTACTCCCTAAGCCTGGCCTGAGGCCAGGCATGACTCGTGAGAGTTTGGTCCACCAGACTGATGCTTGGAGCAGCGCGCAGGCCCACATACCCACCACAGTCCGGTTGGTTTGGCACTCCTTGGAGAAAACTATCTAGTTTTCTCTTGAAGATGTTCACGGTTGTCCCGGCAATATTTCTTATAGTTGCTGGGAGAATGTTGAACAACCGTGGATCTCTGATGTTTATACAGTGTTCTCTGATTGTGCCTATGGCACCCCTGCTCTTCACTGGTTCTATTCTGCATTTTCTTCCATATTGTTCACAACAGTATGTTGCCATTGTGATGGGATCCCTGGATTTGAAAGTTCTGCCAGCGCTGCAAGATACGAGGCAATAGAATTAGGCATCATATGGCGGTCCTGAAAAAGCCAAAACAGAAAGGACAAGACAACCAACCGACAAGGAGACTTTGAATTCCTTGTCCTGTGCCCACTCCTTGGTTTCTGTTGGGATTCCATACGCTGCCTTATTGTTTAGGGTGTCCACGATGCATTCCTCGGGCTCTTTGCTGCCAACCTTTCGTGTTTGTTAGCTTATTAGCGAGTGTCTTCATCAATTTCTGGCTGACTAGCTCACATGTCACTAGTGCCACTTCCACTTTTAGGCAACAGGTGAACTGGAGTCCACTGGAGTTCATTAACCCAGCATTGAATGAAATGAAATTCCTCTTTCTAGACAAACCCCAATGACTCCGTGAAGCTATCAAACTGAGATAGCCCCATACTTTAAGGTCACATCACTAGTAGAAGTTCTGTTTGCCCTACTGGGGACCAGAACCAGAACCTGGCCCTTCCCTCACAGAGGTGCCGAGAGTGGATGACAATCTGCCACCCAACCAAAAAAAATAAAAAAGCCTCCAGAAAGTCAGCAAAACTTTGCAGATGACTGAAGGGTTCACAGGAAATGAAGCCTCAAGACTGCCAAACTCCTCCACAAACGCTTCACACAGGACAAGGGATAGACTTAAACTATCTTGAAGGTTGTTAGTACCTGTTGCCGCCACTAGGCAGCCTGTCCCCAGCCCTTGGTTAATATCCACTTTCAGTTCTGGACCTAATGAACAACACAAGGTCAACAACACCAATGAACCTGAAGGGAGGAGGAATCAGGAACCAGGGCTCCTCCAAAATGATGTGCTTCATTACATTCAATGCTGGGTTTCTGGAAAGAGCTCCACTGTGGCACCTTGAAGCTAACTTACTACAGAGAGCACAAATGGGACTTACCAGGAAGGAGGAGAGGTGGCAGACATTAAGTCAAAGAAACTAACCCGGGCCAAGAAATATGGTCCAAAGCAACATATGACTAATTGGGACCAGGAACATTAATCAAATACCAGGCTGCGAGAACCCTGTTAGAATGCCAAACCACAGAGTCCAAACATCAGCCAAGGACATATTGGAGAAGACTGCAGCTAATGCCATGTACAGTATTTGCAAACATCATGGACCCAAAGGTAGACCACAGGCTGGCTACACTTAATGATATTGCAGATGAGCTAAAAAATGAGAGCCTTGCAACAGATGACCAAGGAAACAGGATCAACCAATAAGGTGTCCACCGAGATAGAACCAGTGGCATGCCAGTAGCAGCAAAGAGCTGCCACCGGACTGTTATGAACCTATCCATGTGCATGGGAATAAGAAGCTTTAATAAAGATATTAGAATTCATCCATGTATTGACAGCAGGTTATTGTGTTGAGTGATGAGAGTATGAGTGAGGTGTAACTGAATGTAATGGTATGTATTCTTGGTATTGTATGAAGATATGTGCGGGTGCACAGGCATGCCATTTTAGTTGTGGAGTACTAGAGGCCTTTATGAGTCTTCGCCCGAGGTTATGACTCGATGTGGTGCCAAGGGCTTATCAACCGTATCGTGTATGTGTGTGTGTGGGGGGTGGGTGGGGGGGGGGGGGGGAACGATACTTGAGAGTTTTGCTTGATGTTTCATTGTCCCAGAGAGTTTATAGATATCTGGAGTCATACATTTAAGTGTGTGCATGAATGCTTATAAGTACAATTATGTTAACCTCCTGTGTAATGATTATTCATAGTGTGAAGTTCCACTGTTATGTTGGGAGGCCTGGCTTAGTCAAGTCAGCTGTCGCCATGTGGTATTCAGTTGCCAAGTACCGTCATATTCATTTTCAGAATTATGAGGTGTAATGTCAGCATTGAGTGAAGAGCCTACCTTATGTGGTGGTTTACCCATGTACTCATCATTTGTGATTGTATGTTCATTCCTTAGTTTTGCATAGGAGTATTATAATGAGAATTTGTAATTAACTCTGAACTGTAGGCTAGCTTGCTCAGGTACACCAACCTAGTGGTTGTGTAGACATCTGTTTAATTACTATGTAATTCAGTTAGAGTACATTCCCTACTTAATTAATTGAGCCAGTAAATTACCACATTGTATTACTTAGTAGTCTCTAGGTAAATAATTGTGGGCTGAGAGATATGGTTAGAGGAGTTAATAGGCCTACGGTCAGAAGTGTTGGTATGGAGGGGGGGGGGGGTAGGCCACCTGGGATAGAGAGTACGGGCTTCGTGCCAGTAGACACCTGGGGGTCCTGTGGTGAAGGTTCTTCCCCTCTCTTTAGTGCAAAAACTCATGCTTAGTAGATAAGTATGGTAGTAGCAAACAGTCTTTAGTTTGGGGTGTTCATATGTGATTCCTAGTGGAGAGTTAGTTAGCCTCTTCCATGCATCTTGGACAAGACTGCCAAGGCCAGAACTGCAAGACGCAAGGCCTCTTCCCCTGGAGTGGATGTCAGCGATGCCACATCTGCATGGTGTCACTCAGAAAGCCCCTCCACAAGGTCCCAGACATACAAGTCTGCCACTTAAGTGCAAATGCACCCTGTCAAGAGCAGAGAAAAAGAAGCTCTGCCCAGGAACACATGAAGACAAATGTATCCTAAGACACATTCAATTCTGCAACCTGCTTACCTGTATCCCTGAGACTTGATAAGATCTCTTGTTTATGATGTGGAGCAAGCTTAGGGATGAGCCTTGACAAAAGAGAGGCAGTCATAAGACACTGGTGTGAGGAAGGAGGGGTACTGAGCAACACATCCATCAACACACTACAGTGATGTTTGCACAACTCACTGCTTCCAAATCTGAAAGTATAGCTTTATAAAAATCTGCGTTGAATGTAATGAAACACCATTTTCTGGGAGAGACCCAGAGGGTCCCCCTGAGCTAATTGAGCTATACCAGGATATGTAAATTAGACTGAGGCAACAGTCAATCGATGTAGTTCTAAGCCTATTGGGGACCAGTGCCAGAACCTGCCCCCCCCCCCCAGAGAGGCACGAAGAGCAATGGCCCATAGACACCCCCATGTAGTTGGAAGCGGTCTATATCTGCCATCTACCAGGTCAGACACCCAGGGAGATAGGAGTCCCAAAACAAACCACAGCTGGTGAAAAATTGTAAACTGAAATCCGAACGAGCAAGCAGAACTCCCCAATCAGAAAGCAAGCAAACAAGCATGACGTCATTACAGCCACCCCGCTGCTGTCTACGCAACTCCTCCCTCCTCAGGAGAGGGTACGGAGGTCTCAGACCTCCCGTGCCGGCCACCCAACTCCAGTTCAGAGGCAGGATATAAAAAACGCCAACCAGAGGGAGGGAGGGAGGGATGCCAGGAAATTTTCGGGTCTCCCAGAAAATGGCAGTTCATTACATTCAACACTGGTTTTCTGTGGAGAGCCCCTTTGGCTCCCCACAGCTACCTAACCAAAAGTAAAGGAAAAGAGGGACTTAACCTGGAGGCAAACGCCACTCGCTCCTCAACTCGAATTCAAGACAACTGGCTGCAACCTGCGACCCAAGGCAACACACGCGCGAGAGGGGCCAGGAACATTAACGAGGAACTGTGCAGCCAGGACTGTTCGACCTCCAAAAACCCCATTCCCAGATGTCAGCCCAGGACATATTACCAAAAAACAGCAGCCAAAGCCACAAACGTCGTGGGCATGGGGTTAGACCACAGGCTGGCTGGACCGAAGAAACCTGCAGATGACCTGGAAGACCCACACCCTAAAACAGGGAAGAAAGGAAATTGCGTTAACCCAAAGCGCATTCCCTGCCATGGAGACTGTGTCATGCAAGTAACGGCAAAGAGCCACTACTGACATAAAATATGATGCACCCCCAGGCAAACCAACCAACAAAACGATCACCAGGACCGAAAAAGCATAAACCCCCCCCTGCGCCGGAGGAGAGCATGAAGCACCCTGACCTGACCCCCAGAGGCCAATACCAACAAGAAAGGAGCCTTAGAAAAGCAGTCCTGAACCGAAAGGGCCACTTAACTTAAAAATACATTTTATACAGAATAATACTCATAGGTACTCTACCTATATTGAGGACTCTTGTTGGCATATAGAAGACAGTGAGGAAAGGGGAAGGAGGAGAGGTGTTAGTGTTTGGAAGGGAAATACCCTTCCCTTGTTAATTCCAGGAGTGCTGCCATCTCAACGGACTTTAGGGATATTTTCACCTATGGCCAATGTAGACTATTAGCAAGTAAACTCCTTGATTTTACTAGTGTGTTTACCTTCTAAACTCCATTCTCTTTGATTGCGTTATTTTGAAAGTGTTATGTGTAATGTCCATTATTGTGAAGGTACCAAAGTGGGTACCCACCACTAAGATTAGTGTTACTTAGTATTACTGGGCTGCCAAGCTGAGCAGACCTAGTTGGCAACCTTGGATTTTTTATGTTGGGCGGCTCGGTCGGAGTGGACCCGAGTTCCCGTGTCTGTGGCCACACCTGCAAGGAGGCTACAGGGAGCAAGTCCCGCACTTGCTACTGGTGCAAGACTGGGTTTGGGAAGGAACCCCCTACCCCCCATATAGTGGACTGAGGTGCTCCCCAGGGTGATCAGTGGCACCCAGGACTGGGGGAGCTAAGCCACGCAACAATATATAGAACCGCTCTTGCCACCGCCCCTTCCCATCAAGCAGTTCCTTTCATTCTTCAATGAACTTGTGCAACTCTGTACTCATCCTTGGCATTCTTAACCAAATATTTCTTGTTTACAACCAATATTTATTTTATTGAGCTACATTACCCAAAACATAATTGTTGTAAGTTTGAAGTTAATACAGTGAGGCTTTCTCAGGATACCTTACATAAAATAATAGTTGCTGAGGGCAACACTGCTCAGTTTCAACAGCAGTCATATGAATTTAGGCTAAAACTTTACTATTTTAAGTTTTCATTATGGCAGTCTCACAATATTGAATGGAACCTATTGGAAGAAGAAATACAAAATATGAATGGCAAAATCATAAGGTATTCCTAGTAGGTATACCCAATTAGGGTTGCATTTGATACAGAATACAAAGAAAACATTCTTAAGTATGGGAGTGGAAAAATATAATATTTTACCTTGCTACAAAGCACCAAATATCCATAGCCAAAAGTGCTGGCCATGGTTGTCCACTCAACAGCCACTGCACAAGAATTTGCTCCAAGACTTCAAAATGATGAGCCTCTAGTGTGGCCACTAAAGCACACGTGCGAGTCAGCAAATGTTCATAGAAAGTAACTTTGCTTTGAAGTCGGCCCCCATACATCACACCATTCATCATACACGGCAAAGACAAGCTTGAATGACCTGTGTGGAAAGTCATTAATTAGTGTCCAATTATTTTACAGTATTTTTTTTTAAACATTAAGAAGAATGCTGAAGCAGTGTATCTAGATACATGTGCTAAGAAATTTTGCAGATGAAAAATGAAATAGAACTAGTACATTACATAGTACACTACATTATTAATAAATCAAGATGGGATTTATTAGTCAATCTACGTGCAGTATGTCAAATACGCTAAACCATGCCATACGTTTGGGAGCCGGTCGGCCGAGCGGACAGCACACTGAACTTGTGATCCTGTGGTCCCGGGTTCGATCCCGGGCGCAGGCGAGAAACAATGGGCAGAGTTTCTTTCACCCTATGCCCCTGTTACCTATCAGTAAAATAGGTACCTGGGTGTTAGTCAGCTGTCACGGGCTGCTTCCTGGGGGTGGAGGCCTGGTCGAGGACCGGGCCGCGGGGACACTAAAAAGCCCCAAAATCATTTCAAGATAACCTCAAGAGAAGAAGATGCCATTCTGTAGTATACTAAATGAGAATGAAGAGGAACTTTTATTACCCCCAAAAAACCAGTGTTGAATATAATGAAACGCCAGTTTCTGGGCGAGCCCCCGGAGGCTCCCTGAAGCTATCATACTGATTAAGTGCCATATTAATTGAGTGTCATCAGTTGCAGAGTTCTTTTTACCTACTGGAACCACGAGCCAAAACCTGGCCCCCTCAGAAAGGTGCAGGGAGCGATGGCCCATGAATATTTTACATTTATAGTCTATCATCTCTGCCATCATCCAGGGAAGGCACCCCAGAAAGGTAGGCATATCAAAACAAACCATTGTATTGTTTAAAACGAGATCCGAGTCCTCAAAATAGCAAAAGAACTTCCCCCACAACCATAAACCAAAGTAAACAACCAAAACTTTGACAATCCAGCACCCCACTAGTTAGCTCCATCTACCCCCCTCATTGGGGGAGGAGGGAGCCGGCCCGGGTCAGCCGGGATGACACTAGACACTTCTAGAATTATGTAAAACTGCCAACTGGAGGGAGGGTGTCAGGGACCCTCACCCAGAAACTGGCTGGCTTTCTGTGGAGAGCCCCGTTGGCTCCCTGAAGCTAATTACCAGAAGGGAAGGACAAAGATAGGGGAATGTACCAGGGAGGCAGAAGCACCACAGGTAGCAAGTCAGAGGCAAGACTGACAGCCGCAACAGATGCCCCAGAATTACATAAGGTCGCAAAGGACCAGGAACGTTAGCAAGAAACCAGGTAGCCAAGACCCTGTTTACCTACAAAGCCCGTGCTCAGATATTCGCCCAAAACATGTTATCAAAAACCACAGAGAAAGCGGCATACTTCCAAACATCATAAGCACGAGGATAGACCACAGGCTAGCTAGCCATGATAACACTGTGAACAACCAGACACACACGATCCCTGAAACAGGTAACCAGAGAAACCGGATCATCCCACAATGAATCCACCGAAATAGAACCAGTAGCATGCAGGTAGTGGCGCAAAACTGCCACCAGACACAGCACATGATGCACCCCGGGCCATACAAACCAAGCCTTCGGAAGCCCGCCATCTCATTCTTCACTTGAAGAAGGTGCAGGCTGCAACTGAACAAAATGATCAAGACCAAATGAACAAAAAAAACTGTGATGGAGCAAAGCATGAAGCACAGCTACCTGACAACTGAAGGCCAAGGAAACCAAAAACAAAGTCTTCCAAAAGGAAATGCAGACCAAAAGAGCCACCAGAAGACGAGCAGAAGAGAGAACCCGGTCCAAAGACCAGGCAGGCTCAGGTAGAGCATGAGCAGGCTGGAGGTGATACAAGGCATGAGAAATTTTGCAGAACAGGGCCAAAGAAATGTCAACCCGAACGCGAGCAGAAGCCACACAATAAGAAGTGACAGTATTTGGTATGGGATGCCGATCGAGGAAAAGCTAAGAAAGGACAAAACAACTTGGTCAAAAACGGAAAGAAAATGACGAAGGGAGAAAAAACAGAGGAAAGATCACCAAAAAACCTCATACTGTCACTAAAAGGAAGACTGCAGTTGGGACACCACCAAACCAGCCACTAGTTCACCACACAAATCGCGAGAAATACGCGTAAAAAATCCAGACACATAACGTGGAAGAGAAGGCCGAATCAGTGAGGTACATCACTCGCCAAACACTGATAAAGGCTGAGCTGCGGGAAGACGCCCAGGTTCAGACACCAAACAGTTCATGAAACTAAGGAGCCAGAAGAATCAGTCTTCCCATGTAAGACTCCAGTAGTGATAGAATCAGGAGCAACAGCAGAACTGGGGGAAAGAGGTAAATGCACCCCACCTCGACCAATCGAGCCAAAAGGCTTTCACAGAGAGTGAACTCGCAGTCAGGAAATGGCGCAACATAAAAAGGCAGCCGCCGAGACCATGCCGACGCGAAGAGGTCAACCATAGCCAAAGGAATGAATCAGCAACAACAGTTCACTCCATGGAAAAGGAATGAAGCGAGAAAGAAGCAACGTTGGACAGGATGTTGGACACACCTTGAACGTGAACTGTGCATAGAGACAAACCCATCAGAACTCGGCAGAAGAGCTACCCGAAGCGACCAGCCACAAGGAGACATGGACCAAAGAGACCCCCCCCAAAGAGACCACAATTGAGACAATGAACCACAGGGGAAACAGTCTAAATGAAGCTGAATCACCAAGCCTGGAGGAATTCAAACACACTACAATGCCTGCCACACAGCAGCAAACTCCCACACCATGCTGGGAGACCGACACAAGTATGGGCGCCAACGACCTTGGCCAGACTGGACCACAAAGCCCCAACCAACAGCCATAAAGAAGACATTGTGCAAGGGAGGAGGAAGGCGCCATGACACTGAACACCGAAAACCCCCAAAAGGAAGTCAAGGATGCAGCAATCAGCAAAGGAACAATGGAGGAAGGACCCAGCGATAGCAAGTGCAGCGAAAGGGGCTACCCCAAAGATACTAGAATGTCTGTCTGAACCACACACACTGCCCAACGGGTAAACCATCTCACTTCCCGTGTGTATAGTGGTAAACCATCTCACTTCCCTTGTGTATAGTGGTAAACCATCTCACTTCCCTTGTGTATAGTGGTAAACCATCTCACTTCCCGTGTGTATAGTGGTAAACCATCTCACTTCCCGTGTGTATAGTGGTAAACCATCTCACTTCCCGTGTGTATAGTGGTAAACCATCTCACTTCCCGTGTGTATAGTGGTAAACCATCTCACTTCCCTTGTGTATAGTGGTAAACCATCTCACTTCCCTTGTGTATAGTGGTAAACCATCTCACTTCCCTTGTGTATAGTGGTAAACCATCTCACTTCCCATGTGTATAGTGGTAAACCATCTCACTTCCCGTGTGTATAGTGGTAAACCATCTCACTTCCCTTGTGTATAGTGGTAAACCATCTCACTTCCCGTGTGTAAAGTGGTAAACCATCTCACTTCCCTTGTGTATAGTGGTAAACCATCTCACTTCCCTTGTGTATAGTGGTAAACCATCTCACTTCCCTTGTGTATAGTGGTAAACCATCTCACTTCCCGTGTGTATAGTTTAGTGGGGGCAATCAGAAAAGATGTTCATTGTGTTTAGGTTGAAAAGGTCACACTGACTTCTGGCTGGAGTCTGCTGTGTCCCTGGGAGAGAAAGACATTGTGAAGTGACCAATTGGTTAAGGTCATAAATATTCTTAGAACTCCAACTTACTTTTTTCCACAATGAAAAAGATCTTTGCAATAATTTTGTTTAGGTGCAAATAAATTACAGTGCTAGGTGGCACACACAATGCTACTATTAAAAGTAGGTAACTTCCCCATTCCTCTGCTACAGTCTCCACGTCATGTTGCTCTATCTCTAGCACTACCTATGAGCACAAGAAAAACAAGAATTAAAACCTTTAAAGGGCTACATAAAATAAATGTTTTGAAAATGGTGCACAAATTTTGCATATGTTAAGTCATTACCTAAGTGTAGTTACAGGACAAGAGCTACGTTCGTGGTGTCTCGTCTTCCCAGTACAGTACTCTGTCAAAACACTTTGAAATTACTGACAGTTTTGGCCTCCACCACTGTCTCAATGTGTGTGTACTCACCTATTTGTGCTTGCAAGATCGAACATTGACTCTTAGATTCCACCTTTTTAGCTGTCGCCAGTTTATAGCAATGACTCCTGTCCTATTCCCCTATCATATCTAGTTTTAAAATTATGAATAGAGTTTGCTTCCACAACCTGCTTCTTAAGTTCATTCCATTTTTCTACTTCTCTCACACTAAAAGAAAACTTCCTAACATCTCTGTGACTCATCTGAGTTTCCAGCTTCTATCCCATGTCCCCTCGTTCTGTTAGTATTCATTGTGAACATTTGGTTTATTTCCACTCTGTCAATTACCCTAAGTATTTTATGTTTCTATCATATCCCCCTCTACCTCCTTTCTTCTATGATGATAGGGGAGGGCATACTTTAAGACTGGTCTCACATAGGAAGTGTAGGAAGTGTTCCACTTCTCAAAGTGGAAGTGTGTAGATGCCGAGTGGGTCTCACTCGGCATCTAAATGCCTCCTTACTTAGGCTTCTGAATGATGTTCTTACTTTTGCCAGCGTAGAGTACACTGCTGTCGTTATCCTATTAATATGTGCCTCAGGAGTTAGATTTAGTGTTACATCCACTCCCAGGTCTCTTTCTCAAATCATCATAGGTAGGAAGTTTCTCTTCATTGTGTAATGTCCCTTTGGTCTCCTGTCACCTAATCCCATTTCCATAACATTAAATTTGATTGTGTTGAACTCTAGTAACCATTTATCTGATCATCTTTGCAACCTGTTCAAGTCCTCTTGGAGGATCCCCTACAATCCTCACCTGTCACAACTCTTCTCATTACTTTTGCGTCATCGGCGAACATCGACATACAAGTAGAAATGAGATTGAGTGGATATAAATAGGAGCTGCCTTATATGGGTCAATAGGCCTTCTGCACTTACCTTCATTTTCTTATGTTCTTATTCAAGCTAATGAAGCAAAGATGCTAAACAAATATTTTAAGTTGTCTTGCAGAGTGGTAGATGGTTGGAAAGAGTTAAGTGAGAAATTTGAGAATGTCAACACCATCAGTAGTTTCAATGTATCATATGACAGTACTGTACTGGGAAAACAGGATACCATGAGCACAGATCTATCTCATCCTGTAACTACATTTAGGTAATTAAACTTATTATAATTATACACTTATAATTACAGTATGCACACAATATCTGCTAACCTTAATAAATTCTTCATCATCTCGAAGGTGCAACAGAAGTGGTTCAATTGCAGTCGTTACTTGCTGTTCCATATCTTTAATGATATTGTCCGAGTACATTTGCAGTGTTACATTATGAGGAGACAACCTGTTTAATACAAGTAAATATCATCAGTATTTGACAAGAAATGGTAATGTCTTCTCACAGACATAATAACATAGGATAAAAATCCACACTTATGTATTTGTGAAATTTATGTAAGGAATTTACACACAGTCTTTTGCACTCTCCTGAGTGCTTTCTCAAGGTCCGAGCATGTGATTAGGACGAGACTTACATCTAATCTAACGTCGAGATGATTAGACATTGAGATTTAAGTCTTGTCCTAATTACATACTCAGACTTTGACAAAGCACTCAGGAGAGTGCGAAAGACTTTATGTAAATTTCTTACATAAATTTCACTGGATAGCCCTGGGAAGCTTTAGAGCAAACAGGCAATCCTTGAGTGGAGAATACGGAGTGCTACCCAAGAATACCTGAAAGACAGAACTCACTTCCTGCCAATCAAGCATTTGGGTTTGACAAAACCCATGCCAAGCCTCCAAGGAAAAGAGGGTTGTCAGCAAGCAAGGATGAAATCAGAACTTCATACCATGGCCAATAGACTGAGGAAGACCCAAACTCACATGAGGCCAGGTTCATCAGTGAATCAAGATCCAAATCCCACATTGAAACCAAAACGGTCAGCACAAGCCACAAAAGGTAAAATGCTGGACAGGAAACCTTTGGAATACAATGAATCCAAGGAGCTAAAAGGCACCTGCAAAATGAACTGTGCAGGAGCAGTCAAGTACTCAAGCATTCAAGCATATACATCTAAGGGGAATAGGAAATGAAGTACCCCAAGCTAAACCCTGCACTGACTCTGAAACCTCAGATGCTTCAGAGCCAGGACCCTGTCGAAGACAAATACTGTACAGAAAAACTGAACTAGTAGAGCAGCAGCTTCATTGTGAACCTCTTTCCATGAAGCAGGTTCAGATTAAATGAAGACCCAATGCACACAGGATTCCAGGTTGAAGATGTCATTGACTCAACAGGCAGCATAGTATATGCTGACAGAATGATCATCAGCCTGTAACATGGCCGATGAACACCCTTCAAACTCACACATAGCAAGTGTGAACTCAACAGGTTGATCCATAACAAGCCATGCTGTAGACCCACAGGGAAATTACCAGGGCCTGAAGGTGACTAGTCAGACAGGACACCCAGGCACTAAGGACTCTGCTTAAAGAACAGATATCAAACACACCTAAAACAACCCAGCTGTAGGGTATCCATGGTAGATACCCCTAACCTAAGGTATACAAAGAGGAGTCAACAACTTATACACTGTCTAAGGCAAGGCACCCTACCCCAGTTTGTACCTATAAGTGACATTAGGAGTGAGATCTAACTCTTTATCTAACTCCTAGACATTTATATCTGGTGTGCTAATTACCCCTCTTATTATTAATATTTTCATCATATTTCTTTTTAAAGTTGTGAATGGAATTAGCTTCAACAACCTCTTCCTTCATTGCATTCCACTTGGCTACCACTTGTATAGGGAACGAAATCTTCCTTATATCTCTGACTCAATAGCATGTTCAGCTTCCACCGATGTCCCCTAGTCCTATCTCCTTTTAATTTATATAGGCTTCCTTTATTCACTTTATCTATTCCCATCAAGATCTTGTACGTAGTTATCATATTCCATATGTTTCTTCTCTCCTCTATGGCTGTGAAGTTGAGTTTCCTCAACCTGTCTGAAAATCCCCAAATGCATCATAATATTATACGGTATACTACTATACTAAAAAATACTGTTATAGTTTTATAGTTTCATTTATGTTATTGTTGGAGTATGTCCATCTTGAATTCTCATGGAGTTATGAATACTGTACAGTAAATACATATAGTACTGTATTATGCAGTTAGCACTGTATTGATTATGTAGTTCTGCTGTATGTTGAGTACTACAATACAGTTCATGAAAACTATTGTACACTAAAATTACTGCAACTTTAATTTTAACACTAACATTATGTACTTAAATTTAACACATGTTCTAGATGTTTGTATCAACTTTGCTGGTGCTCACTACTGCTGCGTTGGCATGTATCTCCTGAAAACTGGAATTGGAACAGCAATGTCTGTTCCAATAATCTGTCAGCCCAGGACATATAAAAAACAGCAGCCAAAGCCGCGAACTTATGAACATCGTGGGTATGGGGATAGACCGCAGGCTGGCTGGACCGAATAATCCTGCAGACGACCTGGGAGACCCGCGCCCTGGAACAAGAAAGAAGGGAAACCGGGTCCACCCAAAGCGCGTCCCCTGCTACGGAGGCCGTGGCACACAAATAACTGCGAAGAGTCGCAACTGGACACAAAACATGATGCACCCCCAGTCGAACCAACTAAGCATCAACACCACCAGACAAGTGCTTGCATCTCTCTATCACTGCATTATCCCTGAATTCCACTAACTAGGAGGTGTCATTGTTATCATCAGTACCGGTTGCACATGTTTATTTTTTTTTTTAAATTTGTATAAAATCCATTTCTTAACATATTGGGATAAAATTTTCATGACAACAGTTTTCACTATATTTCATACTTGGACGAATATTTTTGTTATTTCACGGCCCCTTAAGAGAGTTGTTTTTATTGCATATAATCTTCAAAATAAAGGTTTTATATAGTCACCTGAACAACAGCATCAACAGTGAAGCCAGAACAACGTGTACACCTCTCAAATATCCTCGAAATTTCTCACAAAGAGAAACAATTATTTTCAGACAAAAGCTTGTCATTTTGATGATTCGCTGAACAACTTTTTCGTCTCTCTCAGTCTGTATTAAGAAAATTAACAATGATTAAAAGTTCTTATGCACCGTTTATAACAGAGCTGCATAATGTGGGTCTGTGATAAATGAATACTAATATAACTGGTGAGTAATATTCTTCCAATGAGTGGATATCCTTCTTCAGAAATTGATAAGATCTCACACTGAAGTCCTAAATTTCATTAGATTTTCCTTGATTTACTTTTGAGATATATATTTTTTTAAATTTGATTTAGGTAAGGTTGCCAATATTCAGTCATTCAACTAATTTTATTCTATTACAAAATTTAAAGTTAAATGTAACTAAACTTCCCTTTCTGGGGAACACCTCAGTAGCTTCCTGGAGTTCACAATACTGATATATTGTACTACAAATATACTAAATATACAAGGCTGCTATCATGTCTGCTTACTCAATGGGGACAAAACTTTTCAAATTGTCTTACCCAGCGAAGGGGCAAGAGAGGCGTTTGGAATCACTAATCAAGTCAGTATTGAAGTATACAATCCCATAGCCCATAGTGAAGCCCATACAAAGCTGACAAAGAGTCTTGCTAAACATTTCTCAGAATGAAGGCCGAGTGTTTTGTACTCCTTTGTCTTTTAGCAGGCTGTTCACCTCTGTAGTGGATTGATCTGATTCTCAAGTGCTTCCCTTGCTGTATAGGTGCAAGATGGTTTAAAAACGTGCTTGACCCAAGTGAGTAGATAGAAATAATGAGAGCCTGGCATATTCAATGTCACTAGAATAATGTGTCAGTGCCCTAAGTTAAAAGCAGCTACTGTGAGGTCTAGCTTACAAACCTAAACTTAACACTTAAGAACTTAAAAAAAAAAAAAAAAAAAAGGACAAAGTATAGCAAGAGAACATATACAGAAAATGCCCCTCTTACCATTATGGAATTTTTAACAGGAATAGAAGCTAAAAGGTCAAAGCCATCTTTTATCTCCTTCACTAAGGCATCCAGCGGAGAAGAGAGGTCTATCCGAGTAACTAATTCTCCATGATGCTGTTGAACTAAAGTTGCATATGCACGCCACACCACTATGCAACCACGAATTTCTGATAACTGTGACAAACATGATGCTGTTACACAGAGCTGCTCACACACTGTTAAAGACCAAGATAGTAATTGTCAGCACAAAAATTACAACATAACATAGGATGGCAATACATAGATTTGCATGTACTACAGTACAGTATAGTACATACATATATATACATGCCCATTCATGCATACATGGTACAGTGTGTATTTGAGTATGTACTGTATGAGCAAATGTATGAGAAATAAACACTCATAAAGAGGCTGTGTATTTCAGTACCTGTATATAGTACTCTTATCCAGAACTCAAGTAACCAGCATTTCCAATATCTCCCAATTAAAATCACTATGGAAAATCAAATTCAACACGATTCCATCCAACAGACCTGGAACCTTTATTCACCCTTTAAGTCTACTGTAACTTCAGTATACAGTAATTATAATAATTATAAACATAACTTTGTTAATGCTATTTGATAAAATAACAAAAAAATAACAAAATTTCATTGGGAAGCACACCCAATAATGAAACTGGGAAACAATATGACACTTGATACATGTTTCTGCTAATGATAACAATAACTAAATTTTTTAAGGTAGACCAGCTTAGTCTTCTTTACGTTCTATCGATGTATCTATAGCCCCAACAACTTATTTCCTCATAGGAGCTTTCCATTAAATGCTAATCAGCCTGCCTGCCCCCATCTACAAGGCTTTGCAGAGGAGTCAAAGACCCATATACCGCCAAGGACGAAGCCCATTCCAACAGGAAGACAACTTCTCAGAGACCGTTCCCCAAACCCACCAGAGAAAGAAAATCTGGCCGAGCATGGATAACGTATGTGAACACCTAGAGATGATAACTCTAGGCCCATGCAGTTCGAGATAGTTAATCAGAGTCCACACAAAATGTGAGGCATAAATATATACACATTGTGAAACAAATACAAAAAACAGAGCATATACAAAAGCTAATGGCCTCCATATGACGAAACCACAGTACAGGATTGTCCAGAACTTATCTGAAAAACCTAGACAATTCACTTTCGCAAACAAAGCAGTAAACATTTGAAACAAGTGAGAACGTTGTGGAGGGCAAAACCATCAGTACAGGTAGTTTCAAAGGGTTATATGAGAGTGCTGGGAAGACAGGGCACCACGAGCATAGCTCTTATCTTGTAACTACACTTAGGTAATTATATTTAGGCAATTATACCCCATCTGCTTGTAGTAATCTCACAAGCACCTAATTTCTAGGCGATTCAGATGGGGGCTAGCATGCTTAAACTTTTCTCATCAGGCTCCAGAATGATTGAACTGTCATGGATCACAAGAGATTGGCCGAGCTTCCTGCTGTTGAAGAAATCCCTTAATAGAATTTTTTTTTTTTTTTTTTTTTCTTGAGTTTTCTTTTCTTTTTTTTTCTTTTTTTTTTCTTGAGTTTTATACAAGAGTTGTTACATTCTTGTACAGCCACTAGTACGCGTAGCGTTTCGGGCAGGTCCCTGGAATACGACCCCCTGCCGCGATGAATCGTTTTCTTAGCTCCTCAATTGTTTAACAGGTCGCATGTGTCCATTAAGACTCAAGAGTTTGTTCAGCATTTAATGCCCCAGTTAAAGGTTCCTGTTTTACAGACCTTATGGTCTTGATAATCATGCTGTAACTTTGAAATGTAAAGTGCAGTTATTTTTATGTTGCCACATTTATAACATGTTGTTTGAGCACTTATAAATATTTGGAGGGAATGGGCACTCCAGAAAAACTAAACATTATTTTTATTATTTATTATTATTACAGTATTATCATTATTGTTGATTTATGGGCCACAGCAGCAGTGGTGCTGGATGTGCCCGTGTTCCCATGAAGAGTAAAATGCAAAGCATTACAGCTATATTAACGTCGCCTGTCAGTGGAAGCAAATGTGCATGATGGCTAATCAACTCACTGGTAAGCAGATGTTTGTGGAGCCCCAGGAATCCCTCAGAGAGGCAAGCACAGGCCCCACACAGAGAACATGGGACAGCCAAACAAAGTCAAGTCAAAAACTCGATGGCTCCCCTAAACTTATACCCAAATGGACAGATACACAAAAACATCTTCCAGTGACCTTCTGCGGAACAGGAGCCAGCTGCCCACCACACACTATGGGCACACAAGGTACCACTAAGACCAATTTCCAGCATATCTTGGAAAAGCCAGCGCCAAACACTGTCTCCCTGCCCAAAGAACCAGCCAGAAAACGGACAATTTTGTTCAACTTCCCTGTGACCCTTGGCAATAAGTTTGCCAGGCATCACATCATAACAATCTGAAGCAATGAATAGGAATGCCTGACAGCAGTATCAGAACCCAATGGTTAAAATCATGTCATGTATTCCAGCAGTCCCTAAGTGGAATAGGTGTCCAGACACCTGCTCATTATCAAGGTTGAACCAGGAGTCTATTATTATTAATATATTTATTATATTTATTATTATTATTATTATTATTATAGACTAAGCTATATTATTATAGACATAACTGTACAAAAACTTGTACTGAAATTTAATTTAAATACGGGTCAATCAAACTTTACAATTACAGTATGTACTGTACTGCATTGTACTTTTAAAACTATTACCTTGCAGAAGAATCTCCAGATCATCATTGGAGTTGAAAGTAACCCTTGATAAAAGATGTGCAAACTGGGTAGAGAGGCTAACAGCGTGTTGGAATAGTGTTGAGAGGTTCTCCTTAAGAAGTTCTAAATGGCTGCCATAGATGTTTTCACTGCAGAAAATATTGTATATTAATTACAAGTACATACAATATCCTAAAATTTCCAATTGATCTTTTACCTTCCAAAATGCTATACACAATTCATACTTTTATATACCCATCCCACATTTGTGGCAAGACTGTATACTTACATGTAATATTCATCTGACACAATAACCATTAATTATCGTGAGAATAGCAGTACATTTGTTTTGATAGAATAAGGCACAGCGTAGGTAGGACTGGCCACTTAATAGTAGTTTCATTATTTAAAATAGTATTAAAATTCAATTAACTTTAAAATACAAATGAACCTAAATAATGAACAGTAATAAAAAAAAAAAATTTGATATGAGCACATAATTGTCCCAATCACCAAAATTTTAGGACAAGCAGATAAATGACAAAGGAATATCATCTTCTAGGCATCATTTCTTATACCAATAGTTTACCTTCTTTCCCTTATTCTTTTTGAAAATTAGATAGCAGCTGCATGTCATAATTGATTAATATGTAACAAAATGCTGTTAAATAAAATTAGGAAGTTTTTTAATCTATCGTCATCGGTAAGCTGATGATAATATTACTCAAATCATCATAATACATAATACCAAAAATTACCAAAAATCTGGACCCCAAAATAGCAGATTCTGAAAAAATCTGGAACAAATCTGTGCATTTTATTTTCCCCAGATTTTAGATTTAAAACAAAAAATCCAAGGCTGCCTTTGATAATGCAAACTGACATGTCATTTTGAGAGAACTAGCAAGAATGAATATTGGTGATCGGCTTCTTTGTTGGATCAGAGGTTACTTATCCAACAGTAAGTCATCTGTATTAATCAAGGGACATAAGGAGGGTAACAAGAGACTTCAAACTAGGCACCCCACAGGGACATGTTATCAGCCCTAACTTATTTAATATTTTAATAAACACAGTTAAATTCTGTGCCTGGCAAACCCACATGCACACCATTAGCTATGCTGATGATATAATGATAAATACCACTGGGTATGCTAACACACACAACACATTTAACTCCATATTAGACTCATGTCAGGATCTAGGTTTAGTAATCTCAGCAGAGAAAACAAATATACTAAATTCATCCACCCAGGCAGGGAGGAGCTGTTCACAAGATGTAACTGTATGATGGCTCCCAGCTTGACTATGTAAACAGATTCAAATACCTTTCCTTTGAGGTGCCACTGTATGGTCCTATTGTAATCAGACTCTGTCATCAGTATAAAGAAAGGTTCAGAGCTCTCAAGGCAGTTGCAGGTTATCACTCAGGCTATGGTGCCAATGTCAGAATTGTCAAAATGATGTACAGTACCTTGCATACATCAGATCTTTAGTGGATTATGCTGCACCTCTGCTTGCTCTGGTGCCTGTAAGAAAGCTTGCAGGACTTGAAAAATTGCAGAACGAAGCCTTGAGGATTATCTTTGGGTGCCCTCGTACCACAAAGATACTTAATATGAGAAAGGAACTTAATATTCTGAGCCCCATCGTGTTACTTAAATTAACTCTCAAATTTGAATAAAAATGCTTAGGGTAGCTCATCCTAACCCTTGCACAAAAGCCCTCCAGATTTTTTCATTGTTCAAAATGGATAACTAAAACTAGAACTGAACTCAGAATATATCAGATTTCTAATTATTGTTTAATTAGAAATTAATGAAAGGGAAATTAATTGCCCATTAATTGGCAATTAAATTTAAAACAATTAAAAGGGCAAATTTCTGGAAAATCCAGATTGGGTCTGGAAAGATATAATCCAGATCTTGGAGGCATCACTGTACAGTAGTGGCCTAAGAATAAGGAGAGTTGGGAGGGAAGGAGAGCTATTTGGAAGTCATGTTTGATCTTAAGAAGCAATTGTAAGTTCTATGAGTTCTTATGAGCATTCCCAATGGGGGTGTTGCTTTGTGCTGAATTTAATATTTTCCTGTGCTCCTTAGCACCAGTATGATCCTATAGCACAGATGTATTGTAATGCCCTGCTGTGAATATGCATGGCCTATCCTTCAGATCCAGTCGAGTATTACCATAGCGAGTGTCTGAAGAGATCAGCTAAGAAAGCTACTTTTGGCAGGTTCCCTCTTATCATCACATGGTACATATACAGTCACAATCCCCACATTTAGTCAATCAATTTTCACTTTCAAATTCGGGTCTTAAAATATTTGAGCAATGGTCCAATGGGCAATAATCAATATGTGACACACTTTGGATCAGAAACCTGTCAGAACCTTAATTATTAAAAAGGAGAATCCTCTAAAACTATTGTATTAATTTAAGCCAAAAGTTCTCTTACCTCTCTTTACAGTGGCCTAGAGAAAGGTTGACAATATGTAGTAGGGCACTGGGCAAGTTGCTTATATCCTCCATAGCAACCTTTTCTGCTTGTAGCAAAAACTGCAATGCTAGCTCACAACATTCTGCCACCAGATTGCATTGCTATGAACATAAAATTAAGATAAACCATGCTAAAATCTTTCCTTCCTAGAACAAGGAAACTTGTTTCCAGAAGCTATCCCAATAGAAACACAATGCAGCATAGGTTTAAAGAAAATGGAAACTGATAAATATGGTACAGAAATGTATACACACATGTAGTTCATTTAATATTACTAACATCTAATACCAAGCAAGACTGAACTTGCCAAATTCATTATGTAAAATTCAAATTGTGATGAACTTTTGGTAATTGAATTTCTTTGAGAAAAAATCCTAAATTAAAAATTATTATTTCGCATTGGAACTCATTAATATATTGTAGCTTAATGATAGAGAAAAAACACAGAAATAAAGATATTTTAGGTAAGCAGATAATGAGTCACAATAACGTGGCTGAATATATGACGACCAAACCACACATCAAAAGATGGAGAAATAACAACGGTTTGGTCCGTCCTGGGCTATTATCAAGTCGAATGTTAGGTAACTGAAGTGAATAATGAGTAATATGACCCTTATATTAGTTGACATTTAATATCCAGTCATTTTATTTAGTGCAATCACAAATCAAATGCATTAATACTGTACCTACAATCCACAAATTCCCATGAACAGTAACCTCAAAGGCTCTAGAAATGTTTGATAATACAGTGGTATATACAATAGTGCCCCCTGGATTAATTCACATCTTTAAGAGTGGGTGGGTGGGTGAGGGAGTGAGTGTCAGTGAGTGAGTGTAATTACCTAAGTGTAGTCACAGGATGAGACCTATGCTCGTGGTGTCCCATCTATCCAGCACTCTGTCATAATGCTTTGAAACTACTGACGGTTTTAGCCACCACCACCTTCTCGCTTAACTTGTTCCAACCATCTACCATTAAGGAAGGTGCTACCAACCATTTTTGCCAGACAAGGACAAGGCTACAGATTCACATGAGGGCCCTAGAGATATCACCAGGGCCGAAGGAACTGAACCCTTGCCCCAAAAGGAGAGCCTGAGGTACCCCAACTCTACAGCCGGAGGCGAGAGCCAACATAAACACCGCCTTAAGAAAACTATCCTGGACAGAAGGGACAGCTATGTACCGAGGAGGAGGAAGAAAATACCAACACCTTGTCCAGAGACCAATATGGCTCAGTAAGACCATAAGCTAACCAGAAGTGAAAGAACGCTCAAGACATCTTGCAGATTGCCACCAAAGAAATATCAGTGCCAAATTATAGCAAAAGCAATTCTGCCAACACCAAACTGTAAGAGGTAACAGTACTAGGCATAAAATATTGATCCAAAGAACAATCAGGACAAATATGACAAAACCACTGGAACAGACACAGAAGATGACAAAGGGACAGAAAGAGGTGAAATGAATGCCAGACAACTTCATACTGCCACTGTGAAGATAGATGCAGGTGAGACATTAATAGCTCAGGCCACCTGCTCACCAAGCAAATGGCGAGAGACCCATTTGCGACCCAAATGGTGTGAGACCCATCAAATTCCAGACACACGGAGTAGAAGAAACTATTGAACGTGCGAGGTACATCACTAGGTTGAATTCCTTAAGAAATCCTTCATTC
Source organism: Procambarus clarkii (assembly GCF_040958095.1). NCBI lineage: Eukaryota > Metazoa > Arthropoda > Malacostraca > Decapoda > Cambaridae > Procambarus > Procambarus clarkii. Next base: position 25,037,698 of record NC_091218.1, on the reverse strand, counting down.
CCTCAGAACTAAGCTGCTCTGAAGGAATCATTTGTGGAGTCATTTGGTTATTTCGATGTTTCATTTTCTACAAGCTTTGCAGCTGTCGGTAAAGCCTACCTGACTTTCTAGATGCATTCTCGGTGAGGGGTGATAAGTATCCCTGCTTTCTCTGCCTCTGTGAGAAGAGCAGATTCTAGCTCTGGTCCTGGGTTAAACAGGATTCCTGTGTCTGATGTGACCCAGAAGTTAAGAGACATCTCAACAAGATAGTTTGAGGAAGCCACCATGGGGCTCCTTCTAGAAAATAGGAACAAGTGCAGAAAATCCTACAGAATAGATCACAATGTGGTACATCTAACCTGAAGCATCTTGATGACTCTCTCTATATTTTTCCTTGCTTCACTTTCACAATCTTGCAAGAATCCATTAAAAGCAGATTGGAGACAAGATAAAGCAGCATGAAGAAGCGTATAGGTCTTTTTGTCAACTTGAAGATGGGGTAGAAATAAACCACACACACATCTTGCAACTTGCACTGCTTCTTCAGCGGATGGAGTTCCTCGCAAAAATTCGTGCATTTAGTTAAGGCAAAAAATTCAGTGCTGAATGTAAGGAAATGCCTCTTTCTGGGCAACATTCAGTAGCTCATTTCTACAACCTGGAAGCAACTAAGCTTCCAAGAAGCCCTACGAATGACCACCGGGTACCACGACCAGATTCTGGCCCTCTCAAATGTTGAATGTAATGAAATGAAAATTTCTTGGTGAGCTCCAGTGAACTGAAAAAAAGGACCAAAGCTACAATGCTGATATAGTGCCAAGCTACTGTTATTTTATTTATTTATATATATATATATATATATATATATATATATATATATATATATATATATATATATATATATATATATATATATATATATATAAAATCATACAAAAATGTAATAGAATTGTATTAATCACTCAAAGTATTAAAAGGATATTTCAACAATCGGTAAAACATTCGGGAGTCTTTGTAGTATCTCCTCATCTGTCCACTCGGCGGCTTCTGCTAGCAAGCTTAAAATGCTGTCTTCCCCCTGGGATTCCTGTGACCCCATTGCTCTACCTGAAAAATAAAATGAAAAGCAAAGACAATGAAAAAGCTATACATATGTAACATTTTGTACAAATTTTCTTTATAGATTTTAGTTATGAACTTCTTGTTCTAGTTTCTGGCATGTGGTTTAATAGTGTACATGCAAAAAAAAAATTTGCCTACTTTCCAGTGCACCTGACAAAAGCTCAGCTAATGAGAATAGGCAAGCAAAATCCAACAAAATGCTAGGAATCATCATATACACCTTTGCATCCACGTACAGTACAAGAAAATATTATCCAGTTCTAGTCATTCCTTGCATGCCCCCACTGGGACAATAGTACAGTATTACAGTGTAGAGACTAAACCATCAGAACATGACACCTCTAGAAAAAGATTTAACACATTACCCTCAGACTTAGGCTATCATCAATAACAGCAGCAATTTAGCAGTCTCCGTGGTGTAGTGGTAAGACACTCACCTGGCGTTCCGCGAGCGCTATGTCATGGGTTCGTATCCTGGCCGGGGAGGATTTACTGGGCGCAATTCCTTAACTGTAGCCTCTGTTTAACGCAACAGCAAAATGTGTACTTGGATGAAAAAACGATTCTTCGCGGCAGGGGATCGTATTCCAGGGACCATAGGATTAAGGACTTGCCCGAAACGCTACGCGTACTAGTGGCTGTACAAGAATGTAACAACTCTTGTATATATCTCAAAAAAAAAAAAAAAAAAAAAAAAAACCAGGTAAGCAACAGATTACAGGAATAACAATTCATCAAATTCAATCTAAGTTTTCAAGATATTGTACAGAATAGAAAATTTATAACAATGTTAACTTCTTCAAAATATATAATAATGAACATGAGGTCACAGCTTAAAGTTGACCATGTAATCTTGTAGCACTGAAACAATGTAATACTTCTCCCAGAGGAATTTTCCTGAGGACAGCTGTGAGCTTCCCTCTCACCACCACCATTAGATATGGTGGTGACTTTAACCCTTTCACTTAAGAACATAAGAACAAAGGCAACTGCAGAAGGCCTATTGGCCCATACGAGGCAGCTCCTATTTATAACCACCCAATCCCACTCATATATCACCTCACACTCCTGGTCAGTTTATATACTGTGCTTCCACACACCCATTAAATGACATCCTGCCTGTTGAACATGTAAGGAAACTGATGAACAATTTAGTAAATGAAAGGGAGCACCTTTGTTGGGGGGTGTTGGACCTTATCCCGGGCTGCTATGTCCTAGTGAAGGTGTGGTCTCCATGCATGTATACAGTAGTCACAGTGAGGATAACGCACCACAATCATACAATTGAATCATTACCTTTTCTACAACACAGGATATTATACACAGTGATATAGCTGCTATAATAATGTCATATAGCATTCGATAACTAATAAATAAAACTGTTAGTGAACCTACATGGGCACTTTCAAGTATAACAACACCAGACAAACTGACATTCAGCTAGCTAAGCACTATTGTGGATTATTGTGCACTATTGTGCACTACTGTGTACTCTTGTGGAGTGTGAACCTGGCGGGTCCACCTGCAGTGTTGCTAACGTCAGCGCTCATTCTCCCGCAGTGTTCCCACCACCCTAACCATGCCAAGCAATTCTATACATTTTTTTTTTTGAGATATATACAAGAGTTGTTACATTCTTGTACAGCCACTAGTACGCGTAGCGTTTCGGGCAAGTCCTTAATCCTATGGTCCCTGGAATACGATCCCCTGCCGCGAAGAATCGTTTTTTCATCCAAGTACACATTTTACTGTTGCGTTAAACAGAGGCTACACTTAAGGATTTGTGCCCAGTAAATCCTCCCCGGCCAGGATACGAACCCATGACATAGCGCTCGCGGAACGCCAGGCGAGTGTCTTACCACTACACCACAGAGACATGTGTTATACTAATTTATATACTGTATTTTATTTATTGATATATGTATATATATATACAGTACAAGAGTTCTTACATTTATATAAAGGCACTAGCACGCATAGCCTTTCGTGTAGGTGATTAATCATAATTTTCCCCGGAATATGACCCGTAAAAATCGTTTAACAACTCATTCACTGCTGGGTGAACACAGGTTACAGTTAAAGATTTATTGTATATATTTATTTATTTGTATACAAGAAGGTACATTGGGTTTATGAGAGTACATAGCATTGATGTTTTTACATTCTTGTACAGCCACTAGTACGCGTAGCGTTTCGGGCAAGTCCTTGGAATACGACCCCCACGAAGAAACGTTTAACAACCATTACCCATTTTACTGTTGAATTAAACAGAGGCTACAGTTAAGGATTTGCGCCCAGTAAATCCTCCCCGGCCAGGATACGAGCCCAGGATATTTCGCTGAAGAAAAGCTGAAAATGTAGGTAATAAAAAGTTAGGGTTTCTAGTTGCAGTTAGGTTTCTTGTTGTATTAAAACAAAAACAGTGAATAATAAATATAAATGTTAAAATAAAATAAATAAAAATAAAGTCCCGAAAGTTGTTTTAGGTAAAACTAGCAAAAAATCCTACAGGATCTCTGAATTTGTCGCTATCAATAATTTCTTACTTCTACGCATGTTTGGCATTAGTTTGAAAGAAATATCCATGAGTTTTACTGCTATAACTTTTAAAGACACAGTAAAAGGTAACTGGGATAAAGGTTTTATAAGTAAAGGTAAATATTTTAGCCTTGGGTACGATGACCGGCGGGTCGCTGTACAGTGTAGCCAGATTGGGCTACAAATAGCGAATTGGGCTACTTTTGAGAGCCCCACGCTCCCAAATTTTAAATTTCGCTACTTGCTACTTTTTGGGCTAATTTAAAAGCAAGATGTGCTAATTTGGGCTATTAATGTTAAGAATCTCCGTTACCAGTCTCCGTGGTGTAGTGGTAAGACACTCGCCTGGCGTTCCGCGAGCCCTTTGTCATGGGTTCGTACCCTGGCCGGGGAGGATTGACTGGGCGCAAATCCTTAACTTTTTTTTTTTTTTGCAGGGATATTCCTGCGCGGGCCCTAAGCCTCTGGCTGGCAAGATAATAGATAGATCGATAAATAAATAGACAACTTTCAAATATTGCACCAAGTAATGGCGAGAGGAAAAAATAGACAGTATACATTACATTTGAAATTAATAATGGAAGAATGGTAATAAATTGGTGTATGTTTGTATGTATACCAGACAAAGTCCATTTAATGACAGAATTTAGCCATCTTGTGTAAAAACTTTTATATCTCATATTATTAATTATAACAGTAATCGAAAAAAGTCATAGTTTGTATATACAAGAGATGAAGCAGCGAGTCATGAGCTAGAGCGATGTGCTGAGTCCATAAGGAGGCGGAGCTTCCAGAAATAACTTCCTGTGATTGGCTGTTGCGGGGAATACCAACACTCTTTTATGAATAAAATTTAAACTAAGAAATAGGTCCTTGTTGACAACAACAAGGTTATTGTGAAAAAGAACAACAATTTCTGTTTTGCACCTGATAGAAATATCCATCTAACTGAATAATTTACTGGAATAAGAGGGCAGAGCAGCGTACCATTATTTGTGTTAAGGCAACACCCAATAATAACGTCTCAAGTTAGGTAGCCAACCCATTTTTATATAACATCTGTTATATCCTGCAATATTTAATTATCACTTTATTAACACTTTAAATAATTAATACTTCACTTTTTGGGGTAAATTAAAGTTAAAGCAGAATTCCATAAGGAGGACTGGTGGGCTGAACTAAGATGATTTACTAACTGGATGGCACCTATAGCTGATCCTTTCCTGTGATTGGCTGTTGTGTGAATGTCAACAAAGAATATCTACCAATGATATGCCATTTATTATGCACCCCATACCATCTATGGGCAGTGCGGTCTGCTGCATGATGCGAGGAGGACGTGTTGCTCCGCATCTTCGTGTTTGCACGTGGCTGCTGCAGCTAGATGTTGTGAATTTGTTCTCGACTGTTGCAGTGATACAGTGCCTTTGTGTATCGAGGAAATGGCTGAGGCGGTCTGCCTAGGTGATGGAAGATCCTGTACTGGGCCTGGAGAGTGTGACAGTGGGGATGGCAGACAGGATGATACTAGGCCGTATCAAGCAGTAGTAAACAGATATAAACGGAGAAATATTCAAAGACAGCGAGACGAAGACAGTGAGGAGGAAATAACAAAGAGACCAAAAAATGAAGACATGCTCAGCAGGACGCGGGAGATGCAGACTAATGGAAGGAAGAGGCTGTTGTTCCCTACAGCATGTCAACTGAATTTCCATCAAAAGCTGGAGTGGACGGTTCGTTTGGCTAAGGAGTTTTTTGAATATGAACCACTATTCAAGGAGGGTCTTCACCGGCCCTATATAACAGTTGGGACAGAGGAGGCCGTGGAACACCTAACGAAGGATGGGTTTGAGAATATTGTGATGGTTACTCCGGAAAAAGGTATGATGTACACCAAGGTCATAGTGTTTAAGTATCCAACTTATTTGGATCCTGATTATCTATTGCTCAACAATGATAGTATTGTCTGGGCAAAGAGGAACAGTGTTCGTGGTGAAAAACAAAGCCAGGTTGTTGCCTTGGTAAAGGGTGAGGCTCCAGAAAGAATTTTTGTGCAAGGACTAGGCTACAGGAAAGTTGTAAAATACATTGAGGAGCCCATATTATGCATGAAGTGTTCTCGTTGGGGACATATGGCTTGGAAATGCCAGTTTGACTCCAGGTGTCGGTACTGTGGTAAGAAACACGACTCTCGAGAGTGTAGAGTCAAGATTAAAAACGGTGAAAAAATCGTCCCATCTTGTTGCAATTGTCGAGGAAGCCACAATGCTGGTTCCTATCTATGTCGCATGAAGCCTCATCTGAGAGACTCGAGGACGGGTGCTACAAGCAGGATAGATGTATCCTCGAAGGAAGGAAAGATTGTGCAGCAGGAACATGGAGGAAACAGTTGGAAGCCAATGACAGCGCCTATGAACAATGTGTGGGAGAAAGGAACAGAGACAATTAAGGCGAGCCTAGGGAAAGTAGGAAATGCAGCTGAAAAAATTAAACCTTGTGGAAACAAGGTTCAGGTCAATATAGTGAACTCTGAGGTTGGTACTCAAATATTGGAATATCTAAAAAAACTAGAAAAGAGGATTGAGGCATTAGAAAAATTAACTATGGGGGGTAGACGGGGTGAAGATGGTGGTGAAACAGGACGTGAAGTGGAAAGTGAAACAGGACGTGAAATGGAAAGTGAAACAGGACGTGAAATGGAAAGTGAAACAGGACGTGAAATGGAAAGCCAAACAGGACGTGAAATGGAAAGCCAAACAGGACGTGAAATGGAAAGCCAAACAGGACGTGAAATGAAAAGCCAAACAGGACGTGAAATGGAAAGTGAAACAGGACGTGAAATGGAAAGTGAAACAGGACGTGAAATGGAAAGTGAAACAGGACGTGAAATGGAAAGTCAAACAGGACGTGAAATGGAAAGTGAAATAGGACGTGAAGTGGAAAGTGAAACAGGACGTGAAATGTGCGTTGAAGAAAGTAAGGAAGAACATGACGTATTGATGATAGAGGATAGTCAGGAAAATGAACTTTCTAGTAGTGTTAGCGTTCAACCTTCTGTAGTGACAAATGTCGAAACAAAGGTTAAAGTAAAACGGTATAGAGAAATAAGAAAGAAATTAGATATGAATAAGATCACCTTTGATGCTAGTAGCTGTTGTGCAAATGAGGAGAAAGCAGAAATGTTACAGTGTTGGGAGAGTCTGTCTGAGAAAATCTCGTATCTCATGGAATGTGACAGACAGGGCAAAGGTAGTTTTTTTAAATCATGGATGAAAGTAGAGTGAGAATATTATCTTGGAGCGTTAATGGGTTAAAATCTAGTGCGGTGGATGTACACTATTATACTCTTAGATAGTACTATATTAACCTGATATGTTACATGGGATTCTTGTATTTGTACTCACTGAATTTGTGCGCCCCTTGAGGGACTTGAAGTATGGGAAGGGGTAGAAATAGCCTAAGCTAATCTTTGAATTTTTTTTTTTTTTTTTTTTTTTTTTTTTTAACTTGTCTCAATAAACCTACTTGAACTTGGAAGACCATTATGTATTAAAGTGTCAAATTATGGATAACCATAGAAATAAGGAAATAAGTAGTGTACCACTTCAAATTGTTTGGATGTGTGATAATGATATGATAGACAGAATACTTAGGAACTACAAGAATTTTGCCCCAATGATTGTAACACTTACTATATTAATATGCAATGTTAAATGTTGTATTGTGATTTGTGTATCTGTACTCACTGAATTTGTGCGCCCCTTGAGGGACTTGAAGTAGAGGGGGGTAGAAATAGCCTAAGCTACTCTATCCCTTTGAGATGTATTTTTTTCTTGTCTCAATAAACATACTTGAACTTGAACTTGAACCATCTATGGGCGGAGCTTGGAACCTCCTACCCGAGCACAACAACCCACCTTATGGGTTGCTGTTTGGCTATTTATAGTGCGTTGGAAAAAAAAGAGATGGCGTTAGTTGTATTTTGTGGGGTAATTTGTTATAGGTGTAATTTGATGTCAACAGATGGCGTAAGCTGTATCTTATGGCCAGTGTTGACCAGCCAGTTGATAGTGGGGGTTGCTCCTGAGCTACCGTGCAGTGAGGACGTGTCGCCTGCTCGCTCCGGTAGTTTGAGTCGGTTCTCACTACGTGTAGAGAGCCATGGGGAAGGCTCAGCGCAAGAGGGAATGGAAGCAGCTTTCGGACGAGGAGGGACGGTGGACCGATGTGCAGCAGGCACCAAAGAAAACTGCTATCGAGGCTTTACCACTTGCTTCTACCAGCAAGTCAGCGGACGTAATGGACCTAGAGAGGACAGCGTCAGTCACACACCAGCCAGTGTCAGTCAATGCTTCTCTGTCCACAACACGGCCGCAGGACGGCAGTATGAGTCAGGAGTGGACACCACCAGTTTCACACCAGCCAGTGTCAGACAATGTACCTCTCTCCACAGCCCAGCCGCAGGACAGCAGTATGAGACAGGGGAGGACACCACCAGTCTCACACCAGACATCGCCAGCCTCTGCACATCTTCCAAAATTCAAGATCATGCAGACCGACCGCTTTCCTACGGTATATGGAGTAGTAACGGCGATGGAAAAAGAACAACCAGAGCTCAAACTTTCCATTACAGTCAACCTGAAGGGAGAAATAATAATGACACCACAAGACCAACAGACTGCACATTACTTAGAGAAGGTAAGAGTCCTGCAGGGGAAACCTGTGTGCTTGGTAAAGCTGGACCCTTCAGAACGACGCACACGAGTCGTGCTTTTGGGATACCCAATCGACTTTCCCCTGGATCCAGTGCTAGAACACAAGCAAGTCCTGAATGCGGAACGTTGCCGCACAAAAGTAGACAAGGCAGCGACGCGTCAGGTTCTGGTGACCGTCATGGGACATGTGCCGGAAACATTCGGTCTTGGAAATTGGGGGACATACCGACAGAGGCCATACGTCCCGGAACCCCTACGCTGCTTCAGGTGTCAGAAATACAGCCACCATCAGTCACGCTGCACAGGACAGGAGAGGTGCGGAGTGTGCAGCCTGAGACATCCCACCAAAGACTGTATTGCCAAGCACAAGGCAAACCAGACCACAACAGCCAAATGTCCAAATTGTGGAGGCAAACATCATGCCTGGAGCACAACCTGCTCTGCACGGAAACAAAAAGTGCAGACAGCTCAGGCCAGGATCAACACACTGCCCAGCAATACATACCCCAACACCAACGTCTGGAACACTCGTGCACAGCCACAACAGCCACCCACTCTCACAGAGCAAAATTTCCCGAATCTGTTAATTCCGAATCAGACATTACACGAAAGTGTTGCAGAAGTACAGCAAATGCAAAAGAGCAGAAAACACTTACTTTCGGAATCTACTCACCAGCTATACAGTTTTACCGAGGTCCAGCTGAAAACCATCGTGAAGATCATGGCAGAGACCATTATCAATTGCCTACAGATGACGCAGAACGCCTCACAGCAACAGACTCAAGACATCACTTGTGTGATAATGGACAAGATCGTGCAGCAGACCACAGTTACACGAGAAATAGACAGTCTCCGACAGGATGGAGCACGGGAGGACAAACAACGCAACTTGGACATACTGACTACCGACAACAGTCGGATAGTCAAGACTCCGGAACATCGACATTCACAAACGCAACTGCAAGAAGCAGTGACCACCCACGATCAACAGAATCTTCCAACACAAGAGACAGACAACAACAGCCAATGCAGTCTGATATGCAGCAACGCCAACGAAGACGTATTGACCAGCAGAGATGCACAGGTTCCACCAACACAAGAAACGGCCACGAGCATTCTCTGCAGTCCGAATTGCAGCAATACCAACAACAAAGTGATGGACCACAGTTCTGCACAGATTCCAACAATGCCGGGGATGACCACGGACAATCAATGCAGTCCGACCTGCAGCACTTCCAACAACATAGCGATGGACCACAGTTATGCACAGATTCCAACAACGTCGGGGATGACCACGAACTATCAATGCAGTCCGATTTGCAGCGACACGACTTGCGAGGCGGAGAATATAGAGGTCGATTCCGAGGAGGAGTTCTAGTAGAACAAGCAACACCAACCGAACCCGTCGTCTGGCCATTACGAATTCTGCAGTGGAACATACAAGATCTTGGAAATAAAAAACACACACTTCAGGAGGCTGCAATCAGCACGAAAGCAGATATAATCGTTTTGGAAGAAACTCTTTTCCCAGCCACGAAATCCTTCAGATTAGCTGGATATCAGCACTATGTTCTATCGTATGAGCGGGGGAGATAAAGAGGATTAATGACCCTAGTCAGAAACACTATACCCAGCAAGACAATAGACTCAGTTTCATGTGGGGATGGAGTAGAGGTATTAGCAGTTACAGTGAATATGGCTAATTTTGAGCTCCTCATATACAACGTCTACAAGCCCCCTAGACGTAAACTAGAAGCAGAGGCAGTGCTTGCCTTGGCCACGCAGGAAAATGTAATTCTTGCTGGAGATTTTAATGCTCATCATCCAGAGTTAGGTGCAACTGGGCCAGCCAATGCAGATGGGCGCCATTTAGCTGCAGCTCTGCGAGAAGTACCTGAAATTACACTTCTCAACACTGGGGAACCCACTCACATTCTAGGAGGTTCCCTTGATCTTACATTCATCTCAACAGCACTCCAGCAACAGGCGAAGTGGGAAGTAGACCCGGTGATCACTAGTGACCACTATGCTACTGTCACGACACTAAACCTGGCACGACCTCCTACACCTCCTGCGCAGCCTCGGTGGAATTTAGGAAAGGCCAATTGGAATGTATACCAAGAAGAACTTGAAAAATGGTATGCAACGTACACGCCACCTGAGGATTTGAACATACACGAGACCAATCTGCAGGAAGCCGTTGCAGCTGCTGCGAACAAAGCTATTCCAATCATTATCACAGGTAACACAAAACGAAAGAACTATTGGTTCTATAGTAATGAAGTTAAAGAACAGAACCACAGTCAACATCTTCAGAAAACATCTAAAGAGAAACCCCACACCAGAGGGAAGAACTCTGCTACGAGCGGTGATATCTGAAGCAAGACGAGTTTCTAGAGAAGTAAAGGAGGCAAGATGGTTTGAGTGGTGTCAAACTCTAAATGAACATAGTAGTCTTGGCAAGATATGGGGTCAGATTAAAACTATATCAGGTCGACCAGCCCGGCCACAGGCATGTATTCAACCATTGCAGGAGGCTGAGAGACTTGCTCTCCAATTTGCAGAAAGAACAGCTTCATATCAGCTTCCTGCAATGGTCCGAAGGCAGCAAGAACTCTTAAAACAAGAGAGGATGACAGTCATTCATGAGGGCATAGCTATAAATGACGAATGTGACTGTCCCTTCACCGAACAGGAACTAAGCAGAGCCAAAAAAGGTGGTAAGGACACTGCACCAGGTCCTGATAACATTACATACTCAATGATCGCACATGCAGGTCCGGCTGGAGAACGAGGAATATTGGACGTCATCAATGCATCTTGGCGGCAAGGCAAACTGCCAACCTCTTGGAAGAAAGCAGACATCATACCGATTCCTAAGCCGAAAGAACCTGGCAATTACAGACCCATTTCATTAACATCGTGCATTAGTAAAACTGCAGAACGGATGGTCTTAAATAGGCTACTGTGGAAGACTGGAGACCTTCATCCAGACCTTCACATATTTGGCTTCACTAGAGGTGTAGGTACTGCCAACTGCATAGCAACATTACTAGGAACAGTTAACTCGGGTCCAGCTATAGTGGTCTTCCTTGATCTAGAAAAAGCGTTTGAACTTGCAAGCCCGCCAGCAATACTACACACCTTAGTTAAAAAAGGTAATTACCTAAGTGTAGTTACAGGATGAGAGCTACGCTCGTGGTGTCCCGTCTTCCCAGCACTCTTTGTCATATAACGATGTGAGGGGGAAAATGCTAGCATGGATTCAAGATTACCTAAGTCACAGGTATGCCAGAGTAAAGTTGCAAGGACAAGTGTCGGACTACCACTTGCACGAGAATGGGACTCCACAAGGAGGAGTCCTTAGTCCTAGTCTTTTTAACATCCTTATGGAAAACCTTGTTACCATGACCTTTACAGAAGGGGTTAAATTGCTCAGCTATGCTGATGATATAGCATTAGTCATTACAGGTCCTTCACTTCTAAATAAAGCTCAAGGTGCTTTAGATAAAGTGACATCTGAATGCAGTGTTTTAGGGCTAAAAATATCTGCACAGAAGTCTAAGGCGATGAGACTAGGTGGCAACACTCCAGACAGGCACCTACGCATTCAAGACATTAACCTTCAGTGGGTTACACAATATCGATATCTCGGAGTGTGGATTGATTTTAAAATGTCATTCAATAAGCAAATTCAATATCTAAAGGAGAAAGCAAAGTCACGAATAAATATAATGAGAGCAATCACAGGGCCCCGTCTAGGAGCGGGACACAGAGTGTTGAGAATGTTTTACATACACGCCGTTCGTTCCCTGGTTGATTATGCAGCGCCTGCCTTACTCACTCTTTCTCCTGGTCAGTGGGCAAACGTTGAGGTTCTTCAAAATGATGCATTGCGGGTCATAACAGGTGCTCCCAGATGGACTAAAATACTGAACCTAAGACTAGAAACAAAGCTAACGTCGATTGAAATAAGGGTAAAGGGGATTGCTGCGTGCATGCTGACCAGGGTATTGACTAGACCTAGAATCAGTTCACTTAAAGATATAATCACTGGAGCACTAACTCTGGACAGAAGAGCCTCCAATGGCAACAGGTGGACCCATTGTGCGATAAACACCATCAATACGTTCGATATGGCAAACACAGTCACTGAGAGGGGTGTCGACGACATACATGCAGACTTTGTTATACAAGCCCCTTGGGAATCTCTGCCAGCAGACTTTAATATTATGGCTCTTGAAGGAAAGAAGAACAAGACACATCCTCATCTGCTACGTAACATTGCACAGATGCATATAGAAGCAAACATGGCATCCGACAGCTTCACTTACTTCACGGATGGGTCAGTAGACCAGCAGGGACAAGAAACCGGAGCTGCAGTTAAAGCAGGAAACTCTGTATATAGTTGGAGGCTCTCAAATGGGTGTTCGACTTTACAGACTGAGATGCTAGCCACTCAAAAGGCTTTGGAACATGCTCTTGCTGAACACCGACAACATGTTATCATCCATACAGATTCGAGAACCGCCATTGAAACCTTGCAACAAGAACACATATGTGATAACATCCATCTGATCACAAATGTCTTCTCATTCATGCACACACTCAAACGACAAGGCCGACGGGTACTTATCAACTGGGTGCCAAGTCATGTGGGACTATTAGGAAATGACATTGCAGACGAAGCTGCAAAACTTGCTACTAAGAGGAGAAATGTAGACATTTACATACCACAGAGTCTATCCCAGATGAATAAAGTAATTCGAAACAGAGCAATGCGAAAGATGTACAGTGACCACACCACAGCAGTTGCAACATCTGGATCTGCGGGTTGGTACAAGAATTCAACCAACTACGAACCACTTAGTTTGATGAAAGGGGGCAGTAGAACAACAGAAGTGCACTTACATCGCATCAGGCTTGGATACCCATGTGCATGGGAAATAGGCTTACAGGTTCCGGAAGATGAGAGGAAATGTCATCACTGTGGAGAAATGCCCGACAGCCCACTGGAACATTATCTAACACAGTGCACAGTTACAAACCAGTTAAGATTTCAACTTCGATTCAACAGAGCAGAGGAAGTTGTTAAACACATATGGCAAAATCTTACTGAAGCGACCATACGAGTCATAAATACTCATCCTCCGCCCAAGTAAAACAGAAACAAGCATCACTTAGTGGGCCAGCCAGAGGCTTAGGGCCCGCGCAGGATTATCCCTGCTAAAAAGGAAAAAAAAAAAAAAAAGTTGATAGTGTTCTCGTCTGCCGACAGATGGCATCAGCTGTGTTATTATTACTTCTGAATTCCCTTTTAAACACTGATCTACAAATCCCTTGGCTTATGATAAGGTTTTATACCATTTATGATAAGCATTAGATAACTGGAGTTCCGCAATTACTTTTATTTCAGGATATCAGGATATTTTATTTCAGTTCAGGATATCATATAATGTCTGGTTAGGACGTTCAAGTTCAAGTTCAAGTATGTTTATTGAGATAAGCAATAAATACATCTCAAAGGGATAGAGTAGCTTAGGCTATTTCTACCCCCCTCTACTTCAAGTCCCTCAAGGGGCGCACAAATTCAGTGAGTACAAATAGACATATAACAGTACAAGAATCCCATTTAACATTGCATACAGCAAGTACAACATATAATTGTTACATTCTTGAGGCAAAATTCTTGTAGCTCCTAAGTATACTGTCTATTATACCATTATCACACATCCAAACAATTTGATGTGGTACACTGTTTATTTCCTTATTTTTATATTTTTCAATAAGGTGACACTAATACATAATGTTCTAAGGTGTGGGCGTACGGCATATTACATAATTTACACTCCTTATTTTTTTCACTGACATCGACACCGTATTGCCAGATATATTTATATCCTAATCGTAATCTCATGTAAATTGAATCCTTCCAAGTAGACTTTCCTTTACCATAAGTGAAGGACGAATTTATATTTATTATTGAATAATTCTTAAGTGTGTTACTACTGTCCACCATTGCCATTCTCTTTATCATTTCTTCACCCTCCTGAATCACCTTGAGTCTTGTTTTTATTTGTTTCAAGGTTAACTGACATACAACATCAACAAGAGTTTTTTCAGTGGCTCTCTTCGCTATGTCATCAACTACCTCATTCAACAGTATTCCCACATGTGAAGGGATCCACATGAATCTTGCTTTATACCCAGTTTTTTCTAGTCTCTTAACATTCTCTCTACACTCTATCACAATATTCTGATATACTGGGCGTCTGCTATTTAAAGACTCTAACGCTCCTCTGCTGTCAATAAAGAAGCAAGCATTTTTACCACATTTGACTACTTCCTGTAATCCTGCTAATACTCCTTGGAGTTCAGCCTGCGTTGAAGAGACATTGTCAGTTAAGCGGCGTCCAATAACAGTATCTACAGTGCCGATGTCAGTGTACTCCCTGATCAAGACTCCACATCCTGCCTTCCCATCCCTAGCTACTGACCCATCACAATATACATGTAGAGTGTTTTCTGTAGGCAGTTTTCTAATTATACAATCATATGTTGCCCTCAGCTCTCCTATTTCATTCATACTTTTTTTCTTATGCAAGGGAGTAATTACTACATCTACATTACAATCCTCCCATGGTGGTGTAAATTTTCTCTTGGGCACAGCAACACACTCTGTAATAACATCATACTTTATAACATTATAACATAATTTATTCATATATACTCTCTTCTTCATCATACACTGTTCAATTGGAGTTCCGCAATTACTTTTTTTTATCAACTGTTCAGGATATCATCATATAACGTCTGGTTAGGACATACTGCTCTCGATTGATGAAGATTAAGCCACCCTAGAGGTGGCACGGGCATGAATAGCCCGTAAATACTGGTCTCGTAATATTATTCAGGGGGGTGGGGGAACTATCAAGTGAAAGCACAAAGCCACTACGACTATATAGCACTGAGAAGGGGTCAGGATAAGGATTTGAGATGGAACGGTTGGACAAGTATATGAGTGGGATTGGGTGGTTATAGAATAGGAGCTGCCTCGTATGGGCCAATAGGCCTTCTGCAGTTACCTTTGTTCTTATGTTCTTAGGTTAGCGTCAAAAATTGTTATTTGCTTAGCTAAACGAACTAGAGGGTTCAGTTCCTGAACCGATTATGTCTCTGTAACCCTTTACACCACCGCCCATGGGATGGGTATGAGGTGCATAATAAAGAAAGAAATTGAAACTTGAAAATGAAATAAGTTATTACGAAACACGTTCAAGCGTCGCGTCAGACTAGAAATAAAAATGAATTTTGGAGAATTGATTTTTCAATTACCATCGACAGTAAAAAGAACCATAAGAAATATTGAGAAAATTCGTGTTAGATTTATTAATCTTACTTTTTCGGTCATATTTAACAACACATGTTTACAAGAAAGACTGCTACCAAAATATACTAATATATATATATATATATATGTCGTACCTAGTAGCCAGAACGCACTTCTCGGCCTACTATGCAATGCCCGATTTGCCTAATAAGCCAAGTTTTCCTGAATTAATATATTTTCTCTAATTTTTTTCTTATGAAATGATAAAGCTACCCATTTCATTATGTATGAGGTCAATTTTTTTTTATTGGAGTTAAAATTAACGTAGATATATGACCGAACCTAACCAACCCTACCTAACCTAACCTAACCTATCTTTATAGGTTAGGTTAGGTTAGGTAGCAGAAAAAGTTAGGTTAGGTTAGGTTAGGTAGGTTAGGTAGTCGAAAAACAATTAATTCATGAAAACTTGGCTTATTAGGCAAATTGGGCCTTGCATAGTAGGCAGAGAAGTGCGTTCTGGCTACTAGGTACGACATATATATATATATATATATATATATATATATCGTACCTAGTAGCCAGAACGCACTTCTCAGCCTACTATGCAAGGCCCAATTTGCCTAATAAGCCAAGTTTTCAAGAATTAATTGTTTTTCGACTACCTAACCTAACCTAACCTAACATTTTCGGCTACCTAACCTAACCTATAAAGATAGGTTAGGTTAGGTTAGGTAGGGTTGGTTAAGTTCGGTCATTTTCTGACCAGGGGGAGAAAGATACTGGCAGTATGGGGCGTTAAAGTTTATTGAAGATTAAATTCTGCAGAACATGTAAATATATAAAGTTCAAATATAAAGTAAGTAATTATATAAAGTTTATATTAAACACGGTTTATATTATAGACTTATAACAAAGTTGATATTATTAAACTTAATATTGAACATGTAAATATATAAAGTTTCAAAATATATAATTTAAGGACTATATAACGTTTATATTAAAATATATAAAGTAAATATATAAAGTAAGAACTAACAGTAACAATTCCAAGTCCGAGGACTAGATTTAACTTAAAAGGTACACCCGTAGTAAGTATGAGACCTTAGCCTATAGTGACATGGAAACTAATTCTGCAGAAACCTAAAGGTTAACTGGTACTAGAATTAAGGCCGAGTGCAAATGTGTAGTAATTATATAACACTAGGATATAACAGGCAGGACACAAAGAATAACTAATAAGTGAGAGACCACATAACACGTAATGTACCCGGCCAAGAGGCCGTAAAAGACCTAATGGATAAGGAGAAGGGGGTGTGACTACAAGTAGGGCTTACTAGCACCTAGACTGGGCAAAGTATTAGCTGCGGACAGCGGGACACTTGGGGACCGGCGCTGCACCCCCCTTCCCACATGCAGTGGGGAGACAAACGGGACAACTGTGCAAAGCATGACGGGGATACAAAAGCAGCCGCTTGCAAAGGGGGGAGGGTGGGGTTTTGCGAGGGCAGCGGCGAGGGCAGGCGGAGTGAGGCAGAGCCCCGTTGTGCGCCCGTATTTATACGGCCCCAAACTGCCCGCGCAACGCCACGGGACGCGCTGCGCAATTGTTTCCTTCTCCCCGGCCAGAAAAATCCCCGCTTGCGATCAAGCAGTGACCATTTTCTGACCAGGGGGAGAAAGATACTGGCAGTATGGGGCGTTAAAGTTTATTGAAGATTAAATTCTGCAGAACATGTAAATATATAAAGTTCAAATATAAAGTAAGTAATTATATAAAGTTTATATTAAACACGGTTTATATTATAGACTTATAACAAAGTTGATATTATATTAAACTTAATGTTGAACATGTAAATATATAAAGTTTTCAAATATAAATTAAGTAAATATATAACGTTTATATTAAAATATATAAAGTAAATATATAAAGTAAGAATTAACAGTAACAATTCCAAGTCCGAGGACTAGATTTAACTTAAAAGGTACACCCGTAGTAAGTATGAGACCTTAGCCTATAGTGACATGGAAACTAATTCTGCAGAAACCTAAAGGTTAACTGGTACTAGAATTAAGGCCGAGTGCAAATGTGTAGTAATTATATAACACTAGGATATAACAGGCAGGACACAAAGAATAACTAATAAGTGAGAGACCACATAACACGTAATGTACCCGGCCAAGAGGCCGTAAAAGACCTAATGGATAAGGAGAAGGGGGGTGACTACAAGTAGGGCTTACTAGCACCTAGACTGGGCAAAGTATTAGCTGCGGACAGCGGGACACTTGGGGACTGGCGCTGCACCGGCAGGCCAGCGGCCGGACCCCCCCCCCCCGAAGGGCGAGTGCCAGCTGGCCGCGTGAGGCACTCAATGTAGCAAAGCAACAACGTCCCGTCTGACGTAGGATGTGAGCACTACTCTTCCGCCTGCCGTCTGCCATTATTTCTGATGTGGCGAGCCCGTCCCGAGACAGCTGGGTGCGGAGCGTAGTCATCTGAAGTCAAGCCTAGCGCCGAGAGGGCAGCGCGTAGGATCCTGGAGAAATCTCGCCTGGTGACAGGAGCGCTTGTAGGATCTGTGCTTGTAGGATCCGAAGAGTGTTGATTCCTGACCATGTAAGCGATACCTGGTCCAGTCGGAGCATGCGTCGATTTTTTGTCGCGTAGCTCACCTCCCCGGGCTGAAAGATATAAGGCAGTAAGGGTGGGCAGAAGCGGCGTGCAGCGTTATCGTGACAGGCAAGAGCACAGACGAGAGGGAAACCCTAGCTGAATCCATACGGAGACGAAAAAACGGGGGAGGGAGCCCGGCAGCAGGAATTAAGAGAACCCTTAATTAACAATCCTGGATGAATAAAGAGCATCCGAATAATTATACTGTAGCAATGAAGGGGGCTAACAATTCTAAGAATCTTCCAGCAAACGGAAGGGGGAAGTACCTTTCCTAAGAGCAAAGGTGGGAGAAAACCAGTAGGAGAACAGCAAGGAAGCACAAAGCAACTATAACAGGGTAAGACGAAACACTATAAATCTTGAATATAAACAATACATATACCAAGAACGGGTATAACAACTAAGCAACATATACATAAACAATAAAATGGAATAAGAACCAATTCTTAAAGCCAAATCTATAACATGCTTGTGTCCTAAGCGGATGTAGAATGTGAGCGGGGAACATTACCCTTGGTCTCTATCCCATCTCTGCCTCCAGTCCGGTGATTGGGCTGGATAGAAGCCAAGGAGTCTGCCTTAAGTGGCCGCTGAGTGTAGTCTTGTGTTGTCAATGAGCGTCTGCGAGCCGCAGCTAGTACGCCGTGAACTTCGGCAACATCTTTAGAACAGGAGCAAAGTGAAGTCGACGGCAGGGAGCTGCCATTTAGTAACTGTAATAAGGATAATAATAAGAATACAATGTCGTAAATAATCGTACAATGAAGAATACAATGTAATATCGTAAATAACCGATGACGGCAAGTGCCGCAGAATGGAAGAAATTAAGAAAGCAACGCCAAACCATAATAGCAATTTATATTTTAATAAAATACTACTGGAATGACAGTAACGGTACGGAATAATATTAATACTGCCATATAGCCCAGCAAATAAAGAGAAGATAATAGTATTAACGTAGGCCCTGGGCGGCTGCATCCCGGCACCGCTGCGTGCGTTGATGGTGATCAGAGGAATATCCGGCTCGCGTTCTCTTCCTCGCCGCAGTAGGGTGTGGAAGGGGGGGGGGGTTCCGGCTTGTCGTGGCTGCGAATAAAGGGAACAGAAGAAGCCGGCATTGAGCGCCAAGCGGGCAGAGCGCAGTGGAAGGAATAGCGGTTGGAGGTAAGGGGCCCCTAACCTAATGATAGATGAGGTAAAATTAAATAGAATACTATTACGTAGTAGGAAACAACAATGGCGAAGGAACAAGAAGAGTAAAATAGCCCAGAAGGCCGGATGGCCAAAGAACGTTAGCGACCGTATGGCCAACAGCATGCTGGCTGCGCTGGCCAACCACAAGCTGGCCGACGTCATGCTAACTGACTGGCTTGAGCTTGCCGAAAGGAAGGCCGAATGGCCAGTTTTTTGCATGACACCGTGCGTGAGGCCATGCTAAACTTCTCGGTAGCATCCGAATGTACCTTAATGTACTGTCGATACGATGAAGAATGGGTGGTCAAATATAATGCACAATAATCAGAATATATAATGAGGGAAACGAGTGTAAGAGGACGAAATAACCGGAGGAAAAAGAAAATTGTGGGGGGGGGGGCCCCACCCGAATGCACTGCAACTAGCGTACCTTAGCTGAAATTAACTTAAAGGCAGAGAGGCAAAGCAATAGATTAATACAAATCCTAATTGATAGTTCCTTAATAACAAATTGAACGTGAAACATAAACAAAGAGTAAATTGCGGGAGAAAAATTTGCCGTAATAAATACAAATTAAATTGCGTGTCCAACAATAACAGATTTAACAGACACGCAGACGTAGGAGGAACCAAGGGGACATTTCCCACAGGCGAGCCCGCACGGCTGGGGGGGGGGGGGGGGCGGAAATGACAGAGGGCCGAAGAAAAGATAACGTCGCCGAGGCGCGCTGGACGGCACACAACCCAGTCTGAGAAAGGACATAGGCCCAAAAGCGAGAGGCGATAACGTAGAATGGGGTGGAAGAATGCGGAAGTAAGCGGGAGAGACCGAGTAAACAGGGAGCCAGGGGGGGGGGGGGCAACCGATAAGCCGCGGCTCGCGCACCGCTAGCCATACCTAAACATACCTAGACAGGAAGGGGAGAAGCATAAAGGTAGCCCAGCAAAAGACTAGTAATTAGTAATTAGTAACTCTGCAAATAGCACATCCTGGCTGACTTAATAATTTACTTAGTAACTCTGCAAATAGCACATCCTGGCTGACTTTACTTAATAATTTACTTAGTAACTCTGCAAATAGCACATCCTGGCTGACTTTACTTAATAATTTACTTAGTAACTCTGCAAATAGCACATCCTGGCTGACTGTTACAACTGATATGAGTGGGGCTTCTATGGGGTACTGGTACTATTCAGGGGTAAAGGTAGTTAGAAGACAAGAGTATCAAATATGGGAGAGCTAAAAGGCCCGGCCCCCAAAATAAACTATCCACAGTAGTAATAACTTGCTACAAGACCATATATGTTAGTCTAAGGGTTGATCACTGTGCTCCCACCTTGGAAGAAGAGATACTCTGTAATTCATGTACTTATTTATTAACCCCTTAACAACCCCCCATATACACTCACACCAATAACAATAATAATAATAACTTTACCACACTATCTTACGTTAAAAGCCTTGGTCCACGTAGGCAGGATACAAGGTTTACACTAATAACAAGCTAGGGTAAAGTACTACTGGATAAGCACTGAAGCTGGATGCAGCTTAGGGTAGTGAGACCATGTGGTACCCTAATACAAAACACAACACTTAGGGTAAACAAAACACTGGCAAATACTAACCCCAGGTCTCACCAATAGTTACTACCAGAGTATTTATTTATTTATTTATTTATGCATATACAAGAATGTACATAAGGAATGTGAGGATACAATTATGGTAATTACAGTCTTGTAAAGCCACTAGCACGCGCAGCGTTTCGGGCAGGTAGGTATACTTACTGTAGGTATTAGGTATACTGTACTTACAGTACTTACTGTAGGTAGTAGGTATACTTACTGATGCCCCGTACTTAGCTTAAGGATACAGGAACTTCAGGTAAGGGAAATAAGTAAGAGGAGAAGGGAGAAGAGTAGGGATACAGCCACAGAGTAGGTCTTATCCGCACACACCAGCCAGAGAGAAGACCGAGCTAGCCACCAGCTGCCTCCCTCATGTTGTGGTGCCGGGAGGAGCCTAATTGATCGTGCAGCTAAGCACATTAAAGATCTTCCCCTATGCAACGTATTGTTACTTTATGAATGATTAGAAAGTATTAGTAAGCAAAGTTGGTGCCTATGTTATTATTTAATAATCAACCCCCAGCTCAGTCTTTAAATGCTCTTTGAGAAACAATAATAGTCTTACGTCTGGCAGGGAAGATACAAACAATTGACATTCTAGATGCCCAACTGTGCTACCAGGAAGTTTAATAGCTCAATTTTGACCTCTGGTTTCCACTGGAGAACCCAGGGTCGTAACACTCCTCCCCCCTTCAGAGAAAAAAAAATGTGACTACTAGAATAGTAGTCATATTTTTTTGTAAGAGTATACAGAGAACAAAAAGAAAAACATATGACAAAAACAAAAAATCAATCAAAAGCAATTTCTCTGCAAAAAAAAAATACAAAGGAGTTCTCTGAAAGAAAAAAAACATACACAACAAAAATAAAAGAACAGGGAAGTAAATAAATTGGACACGGAATATTTAATGTCACAGGAGAACCTAAAAAAAATTAACTAAAGCATGACGGTTGGTAAATGGCTTTCTGTGGCTCAGATGAATGTTATTCAGGCAACCGGGACAGAGCGTCGGCTATCACGTTGAGTCTGCCCGGTAGGTGGGTAATGGAAAGATTGAAGTCCTGTAGGTACAATGCCCACCTGAGGATGCGTTTATTCTTACCCTTCATCTGAGTCAGGAAGACTAGTGGGTTATGGTCCGTGTACACTTCCACTATATTACCTGTGAGGTAAACTTCGAACTTTTTACATGTTAACACTAGCGCCAACGCCTCTTTTTCTACCACTGAATAATTGCGTTGCGCCTTGTCGAATTTCACAGAGTAATAATATACTGGGTGTTCCACCTGATCATCCCCAGTTTGCAACAACACTGCACCAGCACCCGAGTCAGACGCGTCAACATGAATTTTAAACGGTCGGTCGAACCTTGGACTAGCAAGCACTGGGGCGGAAGCTAAGATCAATTTCAAATTTTTAAATGCCTCTGCACAGTCTGATGACCACTTAAATTTAACGGCTTTCCACAACAAGTCTGTGAGAGGAGTGGCAACACTGGAAAAGTTCTGACAAAAACGTCGATAGTACGCACACATACCGATAAATCTTTGAACGTCCTTTTTAGACTTTAGTACTGGATACTCCAGAATGGCACTGATTTTATCTTGCCGAGGTAACACTTTTCCTTGGCCCACTTCATAACCGAGGTACGTCACTGTGCCTTGGCCAAAATGACACTTTTTAGCATTTAAGGTAAGATTTGCCCTTTTCAAGATGGCAAACAACTGGCGTAACCTAGCTATGTGGTCAGCCCAATTACTGTCAAACAGCACGATATCATCTAAATACGCCCGACAATTTGGCACCTTAGCGAGTAGAGAGTTCATGAGTCTCTGGAACGTGGCCGGAGCATTACGCAAGCCGAACGGTAACACTTGATACTCAAAAACACCCTCGGGTGTCACGAACGCAGTGAGCTGTTTAGCACGTTCAGTGAGTGGGATTTGATAATACCCCCTCGAGAGGTCGAATTTCGAAACGTACTTGGCATTTCCCAACTCGTCGATGCAGTCCTCGAGGAGGGGCAGCGGATAGGCATCCACAATGGTCACCTTGTTGAGCTGCCGATAGTCGGTGCATAATCGCCAGGAGCCGTCTGGTTTGGGGACCAAAAGGCAGGGCGAGCACCAAGAGCCCTGGCTCGGCCGGATGAGGCCGTGCTGGAGCAAGAAGTCGACCTCCTTCCGTACGATGGCCTTCTTTTCTGGACTCATCCGATAGGGTTGAAGGCGAATGGGAGTGTAGTCCGTCAACTCGACATCATGGCAAATGGCATCAGTCTGGGTCGGGACCTCCCCGAACAGACTGGAGAATTCATCAACCAACGACTGCACCTCTTCACGTTGGGCCATCTGCAAATGGGACAGTTCCTCCACAGCATTCACAGAACTAGAATTATTGAAAATGAGATTAGTTGGGTCCCCAGAACAATCATCCCCTCTCTCCCTGGAAATGGAAACATTGGTTAGTGCAATGGGCCTGGGGCCCTGGAACTTCTTCAGTCGATTTACATGTATGAGCATTACCTGGTTACGTTTGTCAGAGTGCCTCACTTTGTACGTGAGGTCCCCAGTCTTTTCTGTCACTATGAAGGGGCCTTCGTACTTGTGGGACATAGTGTTCCCTAGTCGAGGCTTTAATACCAGGACAGGGTCGCCAGGCTGAAATACCCGTAACTTAGATTTAGCATCGTTACGTTCTTTCATCTTTTCTTGGGCCTTGCCAAGATACTTAAATGCAGCCGCCTTGCAGTCCTTGAGTCTCTGGTGGTGTTGCGCAAAGAAAGCCGAACC
Source organism: Procambarus clarkii (assembly GCF_040958095.1). Lineage (NCBI taxonomy): Eukaryota > Metazoa > Arthropoda > Malacostraca > Decapoda > Cambaridae > Procambarus > Procambarus clarkii. The sequence continues at coordinate 25,013,724 of NC_091218.1, read as the reverse complement.
TTCGGTTAACGTTACGTTCCCTAACAGATTCTCCTGTAACATTTGCAAGGGTCCACGAACTTTATGGCCAAAGACTAACTCAAAAGGAGAACAGCCCAGTGAACTTTGTAATCCCTCTCTAGCCGCAAACAAAACATATGGTAAATTCTCATCCCAGAAGGTGTGGGAACTCTCGCACGATGTCTTCAACATCTGCTTCAGAGTTAGATGGAAACGTTCAATTACCCCCTGACTCTGTGGATGGTATGGGCTGGAAACCTTATGAGTTATTCCATGTTGGCCTATTCCTAGACAAGAGACTCAATTTCAGCACCCACATTCAACACATAACTAAGAAAGTCTCTAAGACAGTTGGTATACTCTCCAAAATCAGATATTATGTTCCTAACTCTGCTCTCCTCTCACTATATTATGCACTAATCTACCCCTATCTTAATTATGGTATCTGTGCATGGGGGTCTACCACTGCAAACCACCTTAAGCCCATCATCACACAGCAAAAATCTGCTATCAGAATAATAACTAACTCTGCTTTCAGACAACACTCAGCTCCCTTGTTTAAATCTCTAAACTTGCTAAATATTAACTCCCTCCACACATTCTCTTGTGTCAACTACATTTACAAAACCCTGTTCTTAAATGCAAACCATGCTCTGAAACTCTCCCTGGACAGATGTAATAGGACCCATTATCACCACACCAGAAATAAATATCTCTTTGATATCCCCAGGGTCAAACTTAATCTGTGTAAACACTCTATGCAAATTAAGGGACCTAGTCTATGGAACTCACTCCCTAGTGAATTGAAAAACTGTAAAACTTTTGCCTTATTTAAAAGCAAAACCAAAAAGTACCTAACTTCATCTATTTAGTTTCCTACACTGAGCTTTAAATTTGCTCTGTACCTAGTGGTACCCAATCTCCTAATTTTTATGTAATATCAAACAACCTTATCATTGTGTTCATTGCTGTCTTCTTTTATGTGCTAGCCATATGCTGTATTGTGACTACCAATTTTTGTCAACTACCATTCAAGCTGTCATTGCAATCAATCTTATATTGTTTCTGCTGTATTGTGCCTACCAATTTGTTGTCAACTACCATTTTAAGCTGTCATTGCAATCAATCATAGCTACCTATGTGCTTTAATATACTGTACCTATAATTTTCTCTCATCTTTTTTTTTTTTCATTCCATGTAATCTGTTATCATTTTTTTGTCTATAAATTTTGCAAGTATTTACCTCCTTAAAATTTTCTTAGATTAAGGACCTGCCCGAAACGCTGCGCGTGCTAGTGGCTTTACAAGACTGTAATTACCATAATTGTATCCTCACATTCCTTATGTACATTCTTGTATATGCATAAATAAATAAAATAAATAAATAAATAAATAAATAAATGTTCCTTACAAAATTGCTCGAAAACATCAGACTTAAAATTAGTACCATTGTCAGTTTGCACGACCCGAGGCAGTCCAAAAGTGGAAAAAAATTGCAACATACGAGCAACAACAGTTTTTGCTCGGATGTTCCTTACAGCAAAAGCCTCTGGGTAACGAGTAGTGATACACATCATCGTGATTAGGTAAATATTACCAGACTTAGTTCTAGGTAATGGTCCAACACAGTCCATTACCACATGAGAAAATGGTTCCTCTGGCACGACAATAGGCCTTAGAGGAGCTTTAGGTGGAGTCTGGTTTGGTTTCCCAACCAGTTGACAAACAACACACGCATTACAAAATTTTGCCACATCGCTTTTCAGCTTGGGCCAGAAAAAATACTTTAAAATTTTGTGATACGTAATATTAATACCTTGATGTCCCCCCATAGGATCATCATGAGCAGCTGCCAAAACCCTTTCTCTATAGCAGGTCAGCAACATAACCTGGTGGACTACCTCCCACTCATTTGACAAGGGAGCACTCTGTGGTCTCCATTTTCTCATCAAAATCCGATCATTGTAGTAGTACCCAGTTGCTGCGTCTACAATTTCCTCCATAGAGACGGCTGTTTCATGACAATCTGCAAGAGTGGGGTCAGCTTTCTGTAACTCACTCAAGGAGGCATCTAGGCCTTGGTCAGATGCCATTGGCCGAGGCTCAACAGTGTTCTCCACCTCCCCACTACTCTCAGTAGATGGCGGTGGCAGGCTCTCCACAATGTCCTCGGCCACGTCATCGAGTCGGGCCATGAATGTGTCCGCGAGGTCCACTTGGTTTTCACCACTCGGAAAGCTCCTCGTGACCTCGGGATTTACCACCTTGGCAAGCACAGGGCTGCCCTTACATTTAAGTCCCATAGACCTGGTCACCGCGCACGCAGGGTACACAACATTATCCTCTGCGGCGGGTGGATCCAGGCAAACCTTAGGGGTAGGCAACATAATAGGCAGTCTGGAGTCCCCTACCTTATCCCCTGCTAAATCATTACCAACTATTACATCAACATTAGGGAAAGGTGGGTATGAAGTGACTCCGACTGTACAAACACCCTTGTGGAAATCAGATTCCAGGGTAACCTTATGGAGGGGTACTGCCCGAGTATCACTAGTGACACCCTCGACCAGCACCACCTCTCCAGTGTCGAGAGTGTTGGCACCTTGCAATGCACTCTCTAAAATTAAAGTCTGGATGGCACCGGTGTCTCGGAAGATCACCACGTCCTTCCAGGAAGAACCCTCAGACAAAAGTAGTCTCCCTTTCGATAAGAATGGGGTAAGCAAGTCCAACCACTGTGGGTTGGAGGTCTTACTCCCTAACCCTTCTGAAAGCCTCAAGCCCTGTATCACAACTAGAGCATTGGGTCTTTTTTCTGGGTACAGTTGCCAACAACGGCTAATAGTGTGGTTTGGACGATTACAGTGACCACAAAAACGTCGGGGAGAAGAGACATTACTAACAGAATTACCCTTCGGTTCACCTTTAGGTGCCGTTGGGCTAGACACTTTAACAGGGTTAGTTATGGTAATTACAGTCTTGTAAAGCCACTAGCACGCGCAGCGTTTCGGGCAGGTCCTTAATCTAAGAAAATTTTAAGGAGGTAAATACTTGCAAAATTTATAGACAAAAAAATGATAACAGATTACATGGAATGAAAAAAAAAAAAGATGAGAGAAAATTATAGGTACAGTATATTAAAGCACATAGGTAGCTATGATTGATTGCAATGACAGCTTAAAATGGTAGTTGACAACAAATTGGTAGGCACAATACAGCAGAAACAATATAAGATTGATTGCAATGACAGCTTGAATGGTAGTTGACAAAAATTGGTAGTCACAATACAGCATATGGCTAGCACATAAAAGAAGACAGCAATGAACACAATGATAAGGTTGTTTGATATTACATAAAAATTAGGAGATTGGGTACCACTAGGTACAGAGCAAATTTAAAGCTCAGTGTAGGAAACTAAATAGATGAAGTTAGGTACTTTTTGGTTTTGCTTTTAAATAAGGCAAAAGTTTTACAGTTTTTCAATTCACTAGGGAGTGAGTTCCATAGACTAGGTCCCTTAATTTGCATAGAGTGTTTACACAGATTAAGTTTGACCCTGGGGATATCAAAGAGATATTTATTTCTGGTGTGGTGATAATGGGTCCTATTACATCTGTCCAGGGAGAGTTTCAGAGCATGGTTTGCATTTAAGAACAGGGTTTTGTAAATGTAGTTGACACAAGAGAATGTGTGGAGGGAGTTAATATTTAGCAAGTTTAGAGATTTAAACAAGGGAGCTGAGTGTTGTCTGAAAGCAGAGTTAGTTATTATTCTGATAGCAGATTTTTGCTGTGTGATGATGGGCTTAAGGTGGTTTGCAGTGGTAGACCCCCATGCACAGATACCATAATTAAGATAGGGGTAGATTAGTGCATAATATAGTGAGAGGAGAGCAGAGTTAGGAACATAATATCTGATTTTGGAGAGTATACCAACTGTCTTAGAGACTTTCTTAGTTATGTGTTGAATGTGGGTGCTGAAGTTGAGTCTCTTGTCTAGGAATAGGCCAAGAAACTTGCCATCATTTTTATTACTGATGTTAATGTTGTCTATCTGTAGCTGAATTGCATTTGATGATTTGCTTCCAAATAAGATGTAGTAAGTCTTTTCGATGTTTAATGTTAGTTTGTTCGTTGACATCCATAAGTGGACTTTTTTTAATTCATTATTCACAACATTATTTAGTGTATGTGGGTTGAGGTTTGAGTAGATAAGGGTAGTATCGTCAGCAAACAATATAGGTTTGAGAATATTAGAGACATTAGGCAGATCGTTTATATATATAAGAAATAGAAGAGGTCCTAAGATGCTGCCCTGTGGCACTCCAACGGTAATTGGTAGAGTGGAAGAAGTTGTATCATTGATGGTTACATATTGGTGTCTGTCACTAAGATAGGATCGGATGTAGTCAAGGGCAAGGCCTCGGATTCCATAATGCTGGAGTTTAAATAAGAGGTAGTTGTGATTAACAGTATCAAAGGCTTTTCTTAGGTCAATGAATGTCTGTTATGTCTGAAACAGAAGGTGCATTAGGTAAAGGGTTAGAATGAGCTGGTCTGGACTGGCTGTGGGTATAAGGTTTGCTACTCTGTGGGGTATAATTATTTTTATTGGGCCTTTTGCCCGCCAATTGGTAGTTTTCTGCCAACTTGGCCAAATCCCCTATTTTAGAATTTAACTCTATCCTTCCTCTAATATACTGGGAAACATTCTCTGGCATAATATCTATAAAATGCTCCATTAAAATTAAGTTCCTGAGAGCCTCGTATGTTTCGGCTTTCGCCGAGCGAATCCATTTATCAAATAATCGAACTTGATCATTCACAAATTCAGTGAGCGGTTGGTTGTGAGTAGGCCTAAGGTTACGATAAACTTGGCGGTGAGCTTCAGGAGTAATTTCATATGCCCGCAAAATACATTCCCTGACTTTATCATATTCGAAACACTCGTCGTCAGGCATGTTTATAAAAATATCTTGTGCTTTACCCCTAAGTCTTCCCTGTAGGATTTTCACCCACTCTTCCTTTGGCCAGTTCATGGACGTGGCCACTCTCTGAAAATGGTTGAAAAACCTTTCAGGGTCAGACTCGGAAAATTCAGGCAAATTATGCTTTTTCTCATAATGCCTGGGGTTTGAATCCCCGGCAGGTGGAGTTCCAGTGGCATTCGCTCTAATTCTAGCCTCCTCGGTTTTGAGTTTTTGCTCCTCTAATTTTATTTTTGCTAACTCTAAAGCTAATTCACTTTCCCTATGAGTTGCACTTTCTGCTTGGCTAGGCTGGCATAAAGGTGTATCACTTGCCAATAGTTGTTCATCAATACAATGTTGTAATATTTCATTCACCAAAGTCCACTTTTTATCTGCGACATTTAATTCTAGGCCAAATTCCTGGCCTAACAATACTAAATTAGACTTTTTAAGTTTCTTTATCTCTACCACTGTAGGCTCCCTTGCCAGTTCCTGCATTTCAAAAGACATCACTAATAATTTTAGCTCCCAGCCAAAGAAAAAATTAAAAAATAAAAATTGGAAAAAAAACAAAAATTTGCACGGCCCCTAACACAAGGCCACACTAACCTTAATCGTGAAGGGATCCAGCTGGGTGTCCAGTCAGTGCAAGAATGTCCTTTGCTAGATGAGCTGGACCCTAGGCTAGCACACAACCGTTTGATGCCCCGTACTAAGCTTAAGGATACAGGAACTTCAGGTAAGGGAAATAAGTAAGAGGAGAAGGGAGAAGAGTAGGGATACAGCCACAGAGTAGGTCTTATCCGCACACACCAGCCAGAGAGAAGACCGAGCTAGCCACTGCAGCTGCCTCCCTCATGTTGTGGTGCCGGGAGGAGCCTAATTGATCGTGCAGCTAAGCACATTAAAGATTTTCCCCTATGCAACGTATTGTTACTTTATGAATGATTAGAAAGTATTAGTAAGCAAAGTTGGTGCCTATGTTATTATTTAATAATCAACCCCCAGCTCAGTCTTTAAATGCTCTTTGAGAAACAATAATAGTCTTACGTCTGGCAGGGAAGATACAAACAATTGACATTCTAGATGCCCAACTGTGCTACCAGGAAGTTTAATAGCTCAATTTTGACCTCTGGTTTCCACTGGAGAACCCAGGGTCGTAACACTGACTTTACTTAATAATTTACTTAGGAACTCTGCGAATAGCACATCCTGGCTGACTTTACTTAATAATTTACTTAGTAACTCTGCAAATAGCACATCCTGGCTGACTTTACTTAATAATTTACTTAGGAACTCTGCAAACAGCACATCCTGGCTGACTACTTAATAATTACATAGTAACTCTGCAAATAGCACATCCTGGCTGACTTTACTTAATAATTTAATTAGTAACTCTGCAAATAGCACATCCTGGCTGACTTTACTTAATGACGTAAGGCAAGGAAAAATGAACAAACATACTGAACACAGCAACGCGAAATTAAACATGCGACATGAGCAAAGCATCAACTGTCGGAGTAAATTAAGGTAGGCTGTTTGGGAAAAGGAATCCGAGGTAATCTGAAAGCAGGAGGCATGTTAGTGCTGAAATGTAGAACGTGATTAAGAGGAAGGGCAAGGCATGTCGCGAGATGTCTGCCAGTACAAAATAAGGAACCTTCCATATAAAGTGTGTAAAAACATAGTTTACATTGTCTTAGGAAGGCAAAGAACGGGATATCATTAAATATACGAGGTTCCCGACGACGCTTCGACGCCGCCATCTGCTGGAGTGTACCGTGCCCCAGGCAACGTGGGGGCCACCCCCCTGTCCAGGTCACCTGAATAGGGCAAGGCATGGCACGTGATATCTGCAGGTACAAAATAAGGGTATACAATCGGCGTGCATATATAACCATTTTTACATTAAGAGAACGGAGGTGAAGCATAACATAAATATAACCAAATAAGTAACGTGAATAAACTGCAAGAGCCAAGCGTAAATACTGTAACCACTGAGGAAACTAAACTGCAAAGCTAAGCATAAACTACTGTAACTACCGATGAAACTAGGCAAAAAAGGTTTTGCGGCACTCCTGCTGCGGCACATTCAAAAAAAAGAGAAAAGGGAGACCCCAGGAAAGGGGGGGGGGAAACGTAGCCTGAATAAACAAGCGAGAAGCAAGGGGGCCGCAACACCGAAGGCAAGGCGAACTAGAAGACCTTACAGACGTAGAAGCAACAAGCGTAGTTGAACGACAGAGGAACCGGGGGAAGAACATAGCTAACAGCGAGACTAGGCGTAAACGAGAATAAAGAAAGGGGAACCCAACAAGTGCAGGGCCGGAGGCATAAAGCAAGAGGCGAGGGGCCACAACTGCACCTCGCGCATCCTGGCTGCCTAGAAGCCACAGCGAAGGAAAGGGGACTACTAACTGAAGACACTGCCAAGGAAACAAAGGATGGCTGAGACAAAGAATAACGTAAGCTAAATGTAACAAATCGCCCTATAGTAAACAAAAAATGTTTTTATAACAAACATAAAGGATGCACGACACAAGTGTAACCAAATAAGTAACAGGGATGAATAGTGGTGAATGGGACATTTCGCCCTATAATAAATAGAAACATACTTAATGACAACCATAAATGAAGCACAGCACAAATGTTACCAAATAAGTAAGATGTATTAAATTGTGGTAGGCTAAATGGAACATATCGCCCTAGAATAAATAAAACCAATTTTACATTAAGCAACGGAGGAAAGCATAACATAAATAACCATAGAAGTAACGTGAATAAACTGCAATAGCCAAGCATAAACTACTGTAACTACCTATGAATCTAGGCAAATTGCAGGGCCAGGAAACGTGAAGCTAAAATAAGGGCCCGCGAAACTGCAAATAGCACAGCCTGTCTGACTTTACTTAATAATTCTAGGAACTCTGCAAAACACATCCTGTCTGACTTTACTTAATAATTCTAGAAACTCTGCAAAACACATCCTGGCTGACTTTACTTAATAATTTCTTAGTAACTCTGCAACGAGCACTGCCTGGCTGACTTCACTTAATAATTTACTTAGTAATTCTGCAAATAGCACATCCTGGCTGACTTTACTTAATGAGGAAGGCAGGGTAACATAGGCAAGCATACTGAACACAGCAACGTACAAATAAACGTGCGGCAAGCAACGCATCAACTGTCGGGGTAAATTAAGGAGGCTGGTTGGGAAAGAGAGTCGAGGAACCTGAAACAGGAGGCATGTTAGCGCTGAAATGTAGAACATAATTATGAAAAGAATTACTATATATTTTAATATAAACGAATTAATAAATATAATATAAAGAATTACTATATATTTTAATATAAACGTTATATATTTACTAATTTAGATTTGAAACTTTATATATTTACATGTTCAATATTAAGTTTTATATAATATCAACTTTGTTAAGTCTATAATATAAACCGTGTTTAATATAAACTTTATATAATTACTTACTTTATGAGAACTTTATATATTTACATGTTCTGCAGAATTTAATCTTCAATAAACTTTAACGCCCCATACTGCCAGTATCTTTCTCCCCCTGGTCAGAAAATGGTCACTGCTTGCATCACAAGCGGGGATGTTTCTGGCGGGGGAGAAAGAAACAATTGCGCAGCGCGTCCCGCGGCGTTGCGCGGGCAGTTTGGGGCCGTATAAATACGGGCGCACAATGGGGCTCTGCCTCACTCCGCCTGCCCTCGCCGCTGCCCTCGCAAAACCCCATTCTACGTTATCGCCTCTCGCTTTTGGGCCTATGTCCTTTCTCAGACCGGGTTGTGTGCCGTCCAGCGCGCCTCGGCGACGTTATCTTTTCTTCGGCCCTCTGTCATTTCCGCCCCCCCCACAGCCGTGCGGGCTCGCCTGTGGGAAACGTCCCCTTGGTTCCTCCTACGTCTGCGTGTCTGTTAAATCTGTTATTGTTGGACTCGCAATTTGATTTGTATTTATTACGGCAAATTTTTCTCCCGCAATTTACTCTTTGTTTATGTTTCACGTTCAATTTGTTATTAAGGGACTATCAATTAGGATTTGTATTAATCTATTGCTTTGCCTCTCTGCCTTTAAGTTAATTTCAGCTAAGGTACGCTAGTTGCAGTGCATTCGGGTGGGCCCCCCCCCCCACAATTTTTTTTTTTTTTTTTTTTCCTCCGGTTATTTCGTCCTATTACACTCGTTTCCCTCATTATATATTCTGATTATTGTGCATTATATTTGACCACCCATTCTTCATCGTATCGACAGTACATTAAGGTACATTCGGATGCTACCGAGAAGTTTAGCATGGCCTCACGCACGGTGTCATGCAAAAAACTGGCCATTCGGCCTTCCTTTCGGCAAGCTCAAGCCAGTCAGTTAGCATGACGTCGGCCAGCTTGTGGTTGGCCAGCGCAGCCAGCATGCTGTTGGCCATACGGTCGCTAACGTTCTTTGGCCATCCGGCCTTCTGGGCTATTTTACTCTTCTTGTTCCTTCGCCATTGTTGTTTCCTACTACGTAATAGTATTCTATTTAATTTTACCTCATCTATCATTAGGTTAGGGGCCCTTACCTCCAACCGCTATTCCTTCCACTGCGCTCTGCCCGCTTGGCGCTCAATGCCGGTTTCTTCTGTTCCCTTTATTCGCAGCCACGACAAGCCGGAACCCCCCCCCCCCCCCCTTCACACCCTACTGCGGCGAGGAAGAGAACGCGAGCCGGATATTCCTCTGATCACCATCAATGCACGCAGCGGTGCCGGGATGCAGCCGCCCAGGGCCTACGTTAATACTATTATCTTCTCTTTATTTGCTGGGCTATATATGGCAGTATTAATATTATTCCGTACCGTTACTGTCATTCCAGTATTATTTTATTAGTATTGTATTGATATGCATTCCAGTATTGTTTTATATAATATCAACTTTGTTAAGTCTATAATATAAACCGTGTTTAATATAAACTTTATATAATTACTTACTTTATGTGAACTTTATATATTTACATGTTCTGCAGAATTTAATCTTCAATAAACTTTAACGCAATTAATTAGCAATTAATTTTGCGAGGGCAGCGGCGAGGGCAGGCGGAGTGAGGCGGAGCCCCATTGTGCGCCCGTATTTATACGGCCCCAAACTGCCCGCGCAACGCCGCGGGACGCGCTGCGCAATTGTTTCTTTCTCCCCCGCCAGAAACATCCCAGCTTGTGATGCAAGCAGTGACCATTTTCTGACCAGGGGGAGAAAGATACTGGCAGTATGGGGCGTTAAAGTTTATTGAAGATTAAATTCTGCAGAACATGTAAATATATAAAGTTCACATAAAGTAAGTAATTATATAAAGTTTATATTAAACACGGTTTATATTATAGACTTAACAAAGTTGATATTATATAAAACTTAATATTGAACATGTAAATATATAAAGTTTCAAATATAAATTAAGTAAATATATAACGTTTATATTAAAATATATAAAGTAAATATATAAAGTAAATATATAAAGTAAGAATTAACAGTAACAATTCCAAGGACTAGATTTAACTTAAAAGGTACATCCGTAGTAAGAATGAGACCTTAGCCTATAGTGACATGGAAACTAATTCTGCAGAAACCTAAAGGTTAACTGGTACTAGAATTAAGGCCGAGTGCAAATGTGTAGTAATTATATAACACTAGGATATAACAGGCAGGACACAAAGAATAACTAATAAGTGAGAGACCATATAACACGTAATGTACCCGGCCAAGAGGCCGTAAAAGACCTAATGGATAAGGAGAAGGGGGTGTGACTACAAGTAGGGCTTACTAGCACCTAGACTGGGCAAAGTATTAGCTGCGGACAGCGGGACACTTGGGGACCGGCGCTGCACCCCCACCGCAGGCCAGCGGCCGGACCCCCCCCCCCCGAAGGGCGAGTGCCAGCTGGCCGCGTGAGGCACTCAATGTAGCAAAGCAACAACGTCCCGTCTGACGTAGGATGTGAGCACTACTCTTCCGCCTGCCGTCTGCCATTATTTCTGATGTGGCGAGCCCGTCCCGAGACAGCTGGGTGCGGAGCGTAGTCATCTGAAGTCAAGCCTAGCGCCGAGAGGGCAGCGCGTAGGATCCTGGAGAAATCTCGCCTGGTGACAGGAGCGCTTGTAGGATCTGTGCTTGTAGGATCCGAAGAGTGTTGATTCCTGACCATGTAAGCGATACCTGGTCCAGTCGGAGCGTGCGTCGATTTTTTGTCGCGTAGCTCACCTCCCCGGGCTGAAAGATATAAGGCAGTAAGGGTGGGCAGAAGCGGCGTGCAGTGTTATCGTGACAGGCAAGAGCACAGACGAGAGGGAAACCCTAGCTGAATCCATACGGAGACGAAAAAACGGGGGAGGGAGCCCGGCAGCAGGAATTAAGAGAACCCTTAATTAACAATCCTGGATGAATAAAGAGCATCCGAATAATTATACTGTAGCAATGAAGGGGGCTAACAATTCTAAGAATCTTCCAGCAAACGGAAGGGGGAAGCACCTTTGCTAAGAGCAAAGGTGGGAGAAAACCAGTAGGAGAACAGCAAGGAAGCACAAAGCAACTATAACAGGGTAAGACGAAACACTATAAATCTTGAATATAAACAATACATATACCAAGAACGGGTATAACAACTAAGCAACATATACATAAACAATAAAAAGGAATAAGAACCAATTCTTAAAACCAAATCTATAACATGCTTGTGTTCTAAGCGGATGTAGAATGTGAGCGGGGAACATTACCCTTGGTCTCTATCCCATCTCTGCCTCCAGTCGGGTGATTGGGCTGGATAGAAGCCAAGGAGTCTGCCTTAAGTGGCCGCTGAGTGTAGTCTTGTGTTGTCAATGAGCGTCTGCGAGCCGCAGCTAGTACGCCGTGAACTTCGGCAACATCTTTAGAACAGGAGCAAAGTGAAATCGACGGCAGGGAGCTGCCATTCAGTAACTGTAATAAGGATAATAATAAGAATACAATGTCGTAAATAATCGTACAATGAAGAATACAATGTAATATCGTAAATAACCGATGACGGCAAGTGCCGCAGAATGGAAGAAATTAAGAAAGCAACGCCAAACCATAATAGCAATTTATATTTAATAAAATACTACTGGAATGACAGGAACGGTACGGAATAATATTAATACTGCCATATAGCCCAGCAAATAAAGAGAAGATAATAGTATTAACGTAGGCCCTGGGCGGCTGCATCCCGGCACCGCTGCGTGCGTTGATGGTGATCAGAGGAAATCCGGCTCGCGTTCTCTTCCTCGCCGCAGTAGGGTGTGGAAGGGGGGGGGGGGTTCCGGCTTGTCGTGGCGAGGGCAGCGGCGAGGGAAGGCGGAGTGAGGCAGAGCCCCAGTGTGCGCCCGTATTTATATGGCCCCAAACTGCCCGCGCAACGCCGCGGGACGCGCTGCGCAATTGTTTCCTTCTCCCCCGCCAGAAAAATCCCCGCTTGCGATCAAGCAGTGACCATATATCTACGTTAATTTTAACTCCAATAAAAAAAAATTGACCTCATTCGTAATGAAATGGGTAGCTTTATCATTTCATGAGAAAAAAATTAGAGAAAATATATTAATTCAGGAAAACTTGGCTTAATAGGCAAATCGGGTCTTGCATAGTAGGCCGAGAAGTGCATTCTGGCTACTAGGTACGACATATATATATAATATATATATATATATATATATATATATATATATATATATATATATATATATATATATATATATATATATATATAAAGAACACTGTTTCCCAAAAACGGTGGGTTTTCTGAGTGGAAGAAAACGTATGTCTGGAAGCCGACTTTAACCGCCCCAAGCTGCGCGCGCATTGACCCGAGGTTATATAAACCGGCGGAGACGGCGTGGGCCCCCTTTCCCCAAGCCAGCAGCTGCTCTTACATAACGCCCACCCTCCTCCCGGGATCCTCTGCATCCCCTGTTTTAATTTTGAAAGGGACGGCCCACAGATGTGCTCAAGGGGCACTTGCTCTAGCATGCTAAACATTTGCTGTATCTTTGGGGGTGCTCCGCCGGAACCCCCAAAGTGATAAGCCTGCAGATAGCTAAGAAATATTCCCATGAATTGTAATTAGTCTAATTAATGCAACTTTCATTTACACCTATGGATGTAGTTATTAATTGTAATTGATCTCTACTTTATCATTAAGGATTATTCATTATAATTATTCCTTAATACTTTATTGTTATGCACTAGTCAATAATTATTTATCATTCATCCAAATTAGCTATTGGATTCATTAAAATAATTGCTTATCATTATACTATTTATTATTATTATTTATTATATAATAATAATTTTATCTATTAATTTGTTATTTATTAATTTATATAATAAATTAATTTATTATATATTAATTTTATATATTAATTTATTATTCATTATAAAATAAACAAGTCCCCAATCTGAGCACGTTTTCTTCCAACCTCAGAAAATATATATATATATATATGTCGTACCTAGTAGCCAGAACTCACTTCTCAGCCTACTATGCAAGGCCCGATTTGCCTAATAAGCCAAGTTTTTTCTGAATTAATATATTTTCTCTAATTTTTTTCTTATGAAATGATAAAGCTACCCTTTTCATTATGTATGAGGTCAATTTTTTTTTATTAGAGTTAAAATTAACGTAGATATATGACCGAACATAACCAACCCTACCTAACCTAACCTAACCTATCTTTATAGGTTAGGTTGGGTTAGGTAGCAGAAAAAGTTAGGTTAGGTTAGGTTAGGTAGGTTAGGTAGTCGAAAAAACATTAATTCATGAAAACTTGGCTTATTAGGCAAATCGGGCCTTGCATAGTAGGCCAAGAAGTGAGTTCTGGCTATTAGGTACGACATATATATATATATATATATATATATATATATATATATATATATATATATATATATATATATATATATATATATATATATATGTCGTACCTAGTAGCCAGAACTCACTTCTCAGCCTACTATTCAAGGCCCGATTTGCCTATTAAGCCAAGTTTTCCTGAATTAATATATTTACTATAATTTTTTTCTTATGAAATGATAAAGCAACCCTTTTCTCTATGTATGAGGTCAATTTTTTTTTATTGGAGTTAACATTAACGTAGATATATGACCGAACCTAACCAACCCTACCTAACCTAACCTAACCTATATATATAGGTAAGGTTAGGTTAGGTAGCCAAAAAAAGCTAGGTTAGGTTAGGTTAGGTAGGTTAGGTAGACGAAAAAACATTAATTCATGAAAACTTGGCTTATTAGGCAAATCGGGCCTTGAATAGTAGGCTGAGAAGTGCGTTCTGGCTATTAGGTACGACATATATATATATATATATATATATATATATATATATATATATATATATATATATATATATATGTCGTACCTAATAGCCAGAACGCACTTCTCAGCCTACTATGCAAGGCCCGATTTGCCTAATAAGCCAAGTTTTCATGAATTAATTGTTTTTCGACTACCTAACCTACCTAACCTAACCTAACCTAACATTTTCGGCTACCTAACCAAACCTAACCTATAAAGATAGGTTAGGTTAGGTTAGGTAGGGTTGGTTAGGTTCGGTCATATATCTACGTTAATTTTAACTCCAATAAAAAAAAATGACCTCATACATAATGAAATGGGAAGCTTTATCATTTCATAAGAAAAAAATAAGAAAAAATATATTAATTCAGGAAAACTAAGCTTATTAGGCAAATCGGGCCTTGAATAGTAGGCCAAAAAGTGAGTTCTGGCTACTAGGTACGACATATATATATATATATATATATATATATATGTCGTACTTAGTAGCCAGAACGCACTTCTCAGCCTACTATGCAAGGCCCGATTTGCCTAATAAGCCAAGTTTTCATGAATTAATTGTTTTTCGGTAACCTAACCTACCTCACCTAACCTAACCTAACTTTTTAGGCTACCTAACCTAACCTAACCAATAAAGATATGTTAGGTTAGGTTAGGTAGGGTTGGCAAGGTTCGGTCATATATCTACGTTAATTTTAACTCCAATAAAACAAAATTGACCTCATACATAATGAAATGGGTAGCTTTATTATTTCATAAGAAAACAAATAGAGAAAATATATTAATTCAGGAAAACTTGGTTTATTAGGCAAATCGGGCCTTGCATACTAGACCGAAAAGTGCGTTCTGGCTACTAGGTACGACATATATATATATATATATATATATATGTCGTACCTAGTAGCCAGAATGCACTTCTCAGCCTACTATGCAAGGCTCAATTTGCCTAATAAGCCAAGTTTTCATGAATTAATTGTTTTTCGACTACCTAACCTACCTAACCTAACCTAACCTAACTTTTTCAGCTAGTTAGGTTAGGTACGACATATCTGGCTATTAGGTACGACATATATATATATATATATATATATATATATATATATATATATATATATATATATATATATATATATATATATATATATATATATATATATATATATATATATATATATATATATATATGTCGTACCTAGTAGCCAGAACTCACTTTTTGGCCTACTATTCAAGGCCCGATTTGCCTAATAAGTCAAGTTTTCCTGAATTAATATATTTTTTCTAATTTTTTTCCTTTGAAATGATAAAGCTACCCATTTCATTATGTATGAGGTCAATTTTTTTTTATTGGAGTTAAAATTAACGTAGATATATGACCGAACCTAACCAACCCTACCTAACCTAACCTAACCTATCTTTATAGGTTAGGTTTGGTTAGGTAGCCGAAAAAGTTAGGTTAGGTTAGGTTAGGTAGGTTAGGTAGTCGAAAAACAATTAATTCATGAAAACTTGGCTTATTAGGCAAATCGGGCCTTGCATAGTAGGCTGAGAAGTGAGTTCTGGCTACTAGGTACGACATATATATATATATATATATATATATATATATATATATATAATCTTTGGACAACACCCACCAGTGGGACTCGAACCCAGAAAGCACAACTACCTTCCAGTAGCTGGCATAACTAGTATGCTTTAACCCACTACGCCATCAGACCTTACAAAAGAAGTAGATAGTTCGAGAAGTAGATAGTTCTTCACTTGTGGTTTATGCAAGTATAGGCTTATAAGCTGGACACGAGTTCTCTCACATTGACAGTGGCTTGACGAAAATTGCAGACTGACCCCTCACTCATCTGGTGCCTTCGGGAGGTAGAGATGTTTGAGATATATATATCTCGAACTATCTACTTCTTTTGTAAGGTCTGATGGCGTAGTGGGTTAAAGCATACTAGTTATGCCAGCTACTGGAAGGTAGTTGTGCTTTCTGGGTTCGAGTCCCACTGGTGGGTGTTGTCCAAAGATTGTTTATCTTCACTTGTGGTTTATGCAAGTATAGGCTTATAAGCTGGACACGAGTTCTCTCACATTGACAGTGGCTTGACGAAAATTGCAGACTGACCCCTCACTCATCTGGTGCCTTCGGGAGGTAGAGATGTTTGAGATATATATATCTCGAACTATCTACTTCTTTTGTAAGGTCTGATGGCGTAGTGGGTTAAAGCATACTAGTTATGCCAGCTACTGGAAGGTAGTTGTGCTTTCTGGGTTCGAGTCCCACTGGTGGGTGTTGTCCAAAGATTGTTTATCTTCACTTGTGGTTTATGCAAGTATAGGCTTATAAGCTGGACACGAGTTCTCTCACATTGACAGTGGCTTGACGAAAATTGCAGACTGACCCCTCACTCATCTGGTGCCTTCGGGAGGTAGAGATGTTTGAGATATATATATCTCGAACTATCTACTTCTTTTGTAAGGTCTGATGGCGTAGTGGGTTAAAGCATACTAGTTATGCCAGCTACTGGAAGGTAGTTGTGCTTTCTGGGTTCGAGTCCCACTGGTGGGTGTTGTCCAAAGATTGTTTATCTTCACTTGTGGTTTATGCAAGTATAGGCTTATATATATATATATATATATATATATATATATATATATATATATATATATATATATATATATATATATATATATATATATATATATATATATATATATATATATATATATATATATATATATATATATATATGTCGTACCTAGTAGCCAGAACTCACTTCTCAGCCTACTATTCAAGGCCCGATTTGCCTAATAAGCCAAGTTTTCCTGAATTAATATATTTACTATAATTTTTTTCTTATGAAATGATAAAGCAACCCTTTTCTCTATGTATGAGGTCAATTTTTTTTTATTGGAGTTAAAATTAACGTAGATATATGACCGAACCTAACCAACCCTACCTAACCTAACCTATATTTATAGGTAAGGTTAGGTTAGGTAGCCAAAAAAAGCTAGGTTAGGTTAGGTTAGGTAGGTTAGGTAGACGAAAAAACATTAATTCATGAAAACTTGGCTTATTAGGCAAATCGGGCCTTGAATAGTAGGCTGAGAAGTGCGTTCTGGCTATTAGGTACGACATATATATATATATATATATATATATATATATATATATATATGTCGTACCTAGTAGCCAGAACTCACTTTTTGGCCTACTATTCAAGGCCCGATTTGCCTAATAAGCCAAGTTTTCCTGAAATAATATATTTTCTCTATTTTTTTTCTTATGAAAAGATAAATCGACCCATTTCATTATGTATGAGGTCAATTTTTTTTTATTGGAGTTAAAATTAACGTAGATATATGACCGAACCTAACCAACCCTACCTAACCTAACCTAACCTATCTTTATAGGTTAGGTTTGGTTAGGTAGCCGAAAAAGTTAGGTTAGGTTAGGTTAGGTAGGTTAGGTAGTCGAAAAACAATTAATTCATGAAAACTTGGCTTATTAGGCAAATCGGGCCTTGCATAGTAGGCTGAGAAGTGCGTTCTGGCTACTAGGTACGACATATATATATATATATATATATATATATATATATATATATATATATATATATATATATATATATATATATATATATATATATATATATATTATATATGTCGTACCTAGTAGCCAGAACGCACTTCTCAGCCTACTATGCAAGGCCCAATTTGCCTAATAAGCCAAGTTTTCATGAATTAATTGTTTTTCGACTACCTAACCTACCTAACCTAACCTAACTTTTTCGGCTACCTAACCTAACCTAACCTATAAAGATAGGTTAGGTTAGGTTAGGTAGGGTTGGTTAGGTTCGGTCATATATCTACGTTAATTTTAACTCCAATAAAAAAAAAATTACCTCATACATAATGAAATGGGTAGCTTTATCATTTCATCAGAAAAAAATTAGAGAAAATATATTAATTCAGGAAAACTTGGCTTATTAGGCAAATTGGGCCTTGAATAGTTGGCCTAGAAGTGCATTCTGGCTACTAGGTACGACATATATATATATATATATATATATATGTCGTACCTAATAGCCAGAACGCACTTCTCAGCCTACTATTCAAGGCCCGATTTGCCTAATAAGCCAAGTTTTCATGAATTAATGTTTTTTCGCCTACCTAACCTACCTAACCTAACCTAACCTAGCTTTTTTTGGCTACCTAACCTAACCTTACCTATAAATATAGGTTAGGTTAGGTTAGGTAGGGTTGGTTAGGTTCGGTCATATATCTACGTTAATTTTAACTCCAATAAAAAAAAATTGACCTCATACATAGAGAAAAGGGTTGCTTTATCATTTCATAAGAAAAAAATTATAGTAAATATATTAATTCAGGAAAACTTGGCTTATTAGGCAAATCGGGCCTTGAATAGTAGGCTGAGAAGTGAGTTCTGGCTACTAGGTACGACATATATATATATATATATATATATATATATATATATATATATATATATGCGAACAAGCCTGAATGGTCCCCAGGACTATATGCGAATGAAAACTCACACCCCAGAAGTGACTCGAACCCATACTCCCAGAAGCAACGCAACTGGTAACTACAGGGCGCCTTAATCCGCTTGACCATCACGGCCGTCAAAAGGAAGTGATAGCCGAGGCTATTTGAGCCACTTCCCCGACGGCAACTCGGATGGTAATCTTATAAGCGGATTAAGGCGCCCTGTAGTTACCAGTTGCGTTGCTTCTGGGAGTATGGGTTCGAGTCACTTCTGGGGTGTGAGTTTTCATTTTCATATATATATATATATATATATATATATATATATATATATATATATATATATGCAACAATGATCACAAAAACACTGATCCAAGTATGCAGAATAACCACATATGAAAAATAGAAAAAAAAAAAAAAATTTCTATTTTTCATATGTGGTTATTCTGCATATATATATATATATATATATATATATATATATATATATATATATATATATATATATATATATATATATATATATATATATATATATATATATATATATATATATATATATATATATATATATATATATATATATATATATATATATATATATATATATATATATATATATATATATATATATATATAAATAATATGTGTGTGTGTGTGTATGTGCAGAAATAATATTAATATAACAATTAACATCGTGTAGCGTACTCTATATATCAAAATATATTACTTTGAAACCCATATCATTCACTAAAAAGAATTGTGCTATTGTTATTACAAATGCGCTACTTTTAGAGCGTCAACTCGCTACTTTTAGCAGCTTAGACCTGGCAGCCGTGGCCGGGTGGCTGTATAATACAACGGGAAGATGGCTACGAGTTCCTCCATCATCAAGTTGGCTCCACACCTCCGTGAATTGCGTATTCATTTGTGTCAACGGTCTCCAGCCAGCCAGGGAGTCAGGTATTATCTGGAGATGTCAAGAATAACATCTGTATTGAAATAGTTCATGTTAAGTGTTGTGGTAGATGAGGTGTGGGCGGCCTAGGTCAGGACCCCAGGAGGTCAGGACCCCGGGAGGTCAGGACCCCGGGAGGTCAGGACCCCGGGAGGTCTGGACCCCAGGAGGTCAGGACCCCAGGAGGTCAGGACCCCAGGAGGTCAGGACCCCAGGAGGTCAGGACCCCAGGAGGTCAGGACCCCAGGAGGGGTCCGTCTAATTACCACAAGCTACACAAGCTTCATAAATCTTCCTGGAAATACGTTATTAATGAATAAATATATGTTAGGTTAGGCTGACCTAACTAACCTAACCTAAACTAACCTAACCTAATCTAACTTAACCAAACCTAACTTAACCTAACCTAACCTAACCGATGCTTGGATCGTCGACTTGAGTTGGCGTCACCAGCTCTTTATTTTTGTTTAATTTCTTTATAAAAAGGTACTTTTTCAGATTAATATGTTTTTTCGTGTTGTACATTCAGTACCAACGTTATAATGAGTAAATATATCATATTTATTCATTACTAATGTATTGCCAGAAAGCTTTGTGAAACTTGTGTAGCTTGTGGTAATTAGACGGACCGCCAAGGAGGTCAGGACTCTCGGGGGGGCCAGGACCCCAGGAGGTCAGGACCCGAGGCCGCACTCCCAATACCTGTATAATGTGTTTTTATTTATGTATTTATTTATTTATGTACAAGAAAGTACATGGGGTTTGAGAGTACATAATATGAGTGTTCTTACATTGTAAAGCCACTAAGACGCTCAGTGTTTTGGCCAGATCATTAAGCTAACAAGTACAGGTAAGATTAATAGGTACATTGTGACAAAACTTGAGTTTACCATAATGATTGCAATATAAATTGGCAGGAGTTATAACACTGGTGAAGTTACATATAATAATAATATTTATTTAGGAAAAGTACATGCATAGTTGTAAGAGACATTCTGTTTGATTTAAAGATAGAGGTAGTACATACTATACCTAAATCCACTAGTACGCATAGCGTTTCGAGCAAGGTGAGGTGGGGAAAAAAAAAACTTAGACTAAAACTTAATAGTAATATAGCTTAACCCTCAAACCGCTAGGGGCCCAAATGGAATTCACACCCACAGGCGCAACAAAAAAAAAAATCCAAAATTTTTTTTCGTCTTATAGAAGTGTTCATTTTTGTTCCCTGATCACGGAAAAAATAACAAAAAAATCGTAGGTGGCATATTTTAGCCGCAATAGGGTAAGGAAGTGTGGCAAAAAAGGGGCGTTGGCAGAGCCTTCGCCAGGCGAGGTCTACTCCGCCCGAGCTGTCAGACGGCAGTTGCCACAAATATATTATTACCTAATTATTTCAATGTCTCTGATTGATTTTTTCTTAGTTTTTTTGCAGTAATATTATTCCATATAGTGAATTGTGGTATATTTATATTATAAAATGTGTGAACCATCGCTGTACTCAAAATTATGGTGTGCATATTAGTGATTCAATTATTATGTTCATAAAACAATAAACAAATAGTTTTGCTGTTGTTACACTATATACACAGGTTATATATAAGTATTTGCATGTTTTGTACACCATAACGAACTACTAAGTTGGTCTTGTGAGTCAAAAAGCAACGAGGAGTGACCGCCAAACACCAGCGAGCCACTCACTGCCACTCCCTCACTCAACACCACCTCACTCACCCTCATTCACCTCCCACAATACTCCTTCTGTATTTTTTCACTATACACAGACGTTATATATACGTATTTACATGTTTTGTTCACCATAACTGTACATCTAAGCTTGTATGGTGAGTAAAGGCCATAAGACGTAGCTACTCTCACACTCAGCTGATCGGCGGCCGCCCTCATGGCCAGACGCACTAATATTTGTCCTCCAACAATATTGTTTGTGGTGTTATTACGCTCTATACACACATTATATATAAGTATCTACCTGTTTTATTCACCATACCTGGACAAATAAGCTGGCATGGTGCCCAAAGACCATAGTGGCCATCAGTAAACATGCCAAGTCGTGCAGACGACGCTTTTCCCTCACCAAAATGGTGGCTCCCAACCTTCTCCTCTCGCTGTTATCTCACACTATACACACGTTACATATAAGTATCTACATTTGTGTTCACCATATCGAACCACTAAGCTGGTATGGTGAGTGCAGTCAATAAATGGTGGTCACACAGTCAGAAAACAACGCCACAACCCTCCTTCCCACAGCCTTACTCCTCCCTCCATAGGGCACAGCGCTAAATATCACCACAATCCTGCTATTATCAGAATCCTGGTCAGTTTTATCACAGTCAGGGGGCTTCAGTAATACTATTGCTGCTAAATAATAGCAGTATCATTTATATTATGGTATTTGTAGGCGATGCTGTGGTCACAAGCTGAACAGCGGTGCTGTGAGCTCGTGCTGCGTGCGCCAGTCTTGGTGGCTTGCTCAATACTGACGCTGTAACACCCAAGAATGTTGGCCTGGATTTTTTTTCTAGGCGGCATCTGGCAACTATCGGTTGTGGCTGTACTATAGCTGCCCCTATCCCAGGCGGGGCGTTTAAATTATAGCGCTAGACACGAAATCATGTATAAATGATGTGCGCGGTTTCGGTTTTATCACTGATATCATTTATATATGATATGCGTGGTTTGAGGGTTAAAGTGTAAATTGCGTTGAAAGAAGAAAAAATAATAAAAGGGGGGAACATGGTAGAAAATAGCCAATATACAAGTTGGTCAACAAACAGCATTTTTTTTTGTTTTAAATAGTGACATAGGTTGATATTTAGAAGTAAGGTAGGTTACATGGAGTTAATTAGGTCGTACTTAGTTAGGTACTAAGTACCTAAGTAAGTAGTAAGTACTACTTACTTACCTTACTGACCAAAGTAATTAAGACTTAGTGGGTACAGTACTAAGTATTATGTAGTACTTAGTTACATCTTGAATACTTTAATTGGGAGGAGTAGGTAGTACAAAATAGCGAGTTTGAAGCACAAGGTAGGAAACTGTAGATGGAATTAGGTATTTTTTTGGTTTTACTTTTTGAACAAACTTTATTATGTACCCCATACCCATCTTGTGGGCGGTAGTGTAAAGGGTTACAGAGGCACATAATGGGCTCAGGGACTGAACCCCACAATTCTTTTAGCTAAGTAAGTTACAATCTTGATGAGATACAAAATTCAGTGCACATCGTCACATAACAACGGGCTCAAGACCGACCACAAGATGTTTTAAATTAAACAACTGATGTGTGAAGGGTTAGTAATTACCTAAGTGTAGTTACAGGATGAGAGCTACACTCGTGGTGTCCCGTCTACCCAGCACTCTTTGTCATATAACGCTTTGAAGCTACTGATGGTTTTGGCCTCCACCACCTTCTCACTTAACTTGTTCCATCCATCTACCACTCTGTCTGCGAAAGTGAATTTTCTTATATTTCTTCGGCATCTTTGTTTAGTTAGTTTAAATCTATGACCTCTTGTTCTTGAAGTTCCAGGCCTCAGGAAATCTTCCCTATCGATTTTATCAATTCCTGTTACTATTTTGTACGTAGTGATCATATCACCTCTTTTTCTTCTGTCTTCTAGTTTTGGCATATTTAATGCTTCTAACCTCTCCTCGTAACTCTTGTCCTTCAGTTCTGGGAGCCACTTAGTAGCATGTCTTTGCACCTTTTCCAGTTTGTTGATGTGCTTCTTAAGATATGGGCATCACACAACCGCTGCATATTTTAACTTTGGTCTAACAAAAGTTGTGAACAATTTCTTTAGTATTTCACCATCCATGTTCAGTGGTACCTTGGCTTACGAGCGCCCTTTTAAAAGTTTTTCCCCAAATTTGCCCAAAAACATATTTATAATCTTTCAAGTGTTCTGACATCAGGTTTCATGTTACATCTTTAATTTTGATATCAAATTGTGCGCAATGTAAAGATGCTCATTTTGAAACTATCCCAGAGTCAAGTAGATAAAAAGTGAATTTTATACAAATATTTTATTGTTGGACGCAAATGATGTCACAAGAATAGGACTCTGCAGAAAAACTGGTAACACATTGTCACAAGATAGGGAAAGGGTTAAATACATGGATAGTAAAATAATACAAAAATTCTTCAAGGTTTGTTAGACCAAAGTTGGAATATGCAGCATGGTATAGCCATGCTGCGTATACATAACTATACCAATAGCCATATGGCTATGGCTAATAGTATAGCCATATGGCTAATCCAACTTTACATAGCACCTCCAATACCATGAGCCTCTTATCATTTTAATCAATATTTCATGTGGCACTGTATCAAAAGCTTTGCTAAAGTCAAAGTACACAATGTCACAAACCTTACCACTATCAACTGCCTCAACAATGCTGGAATAAAATGATAGCAAATTTTTTAAACATGAATGGCCATTGGTAAAACAATGTTGTGAATCATTTATTTATCTATGTTTTTTAAGATAAAGATGAATGGTATTTGCACTTATCGATTCGAGCAACTTCCCCACAATAGACGTTAGCTATTTAGGCTAATTGGCCGATAGTTTAATGCAAGTGATCTATCTCCTTTCTTGAAAATTGATACCACATTAGCAACATTCCATGACTGGTAATGACCCTAATGATTTAATAAATATTGTAGACAATAGCTCGCAAAGCTCCTCTTTGCATTCTTTAAGCACCCTGGCAAACACTTTATGCAGTCCTGGGGATTAGTTTGGCTTGAGTTTCACTATTTGTTTAATAACATCCTCCCTGGTAACTGCTAAACTGGTCAACCTGTCCCCTTCCCCACCCACATAGACTTGTTCAGCTGAAGGCATAATGAAGACCGGCCCACCCCCCATGCCCAGAACTTTTGAATGTATTACACCCAAAAAATTTCTTAGGCCATTAAAATCAGCTTTTTGGAAATTTGGCACTTTAACTGAATTTTCTCTTACAATTCCATTCCATTTTATGCTAAATCTGATTTCTTTTGGATCACCGTTCCCTAGCTCACTCTCTATTTCGAAGTCATTAATTTGTTAACACCCTGTTAGTTAACACCAAGTCTAAAATATTATTTTCCCATGTTGGTTTCTTAATTTAAGGAAGCAATTGTCTATTCTAGAAAATCTTCTGCTTCGTTATTCTGTCTTAGTCTTCAGCTGGTTCGCGAAATATTTCTTATTTTTGCTGGTTCGCAAGTGTAAAAAGATTGAAGATACAGTCTCCGTGGTGTAGTGGTATACAGTCTCCGTGGTGTAGTGGTAAGACACTCGCCTGGCGTTCCGCGAGCGCTATGTCATGGGTTCGTATCCTGGCCGGGGAGGATTTACTGGGCGCAATTCCTTAACTGTAGCCTTTGTTTAACGCAACAGTAAAATGTGTACTTGGATGAAAAAACGATTCTTCGCGGCAGGGGATCGTATTCCAGGGACCTGCCCGAAACGCTACGCGTACTAGTGGCTGTACAAGAATGTAACAACTCTTGCATATATCTCAAAAAAAAAAAAAAAAAAAAAAAAAAAAAAAAAATAATGCTGATGTGGACATGCTCAAAACAGCAGCTGTTTGCTGTGATTGTCTGCTTCCTGCTGGAAACATCATAACTGCATTGTTTTCACTGATATCTTAACCTTGTACATAGTCTTTATCACAATTAGGATCTTTAATGATACCAGAAACATAAAATAATTATTTATTTTATCTATATTAAGTGATGCTGTAGGAAGAAGGTGCGTGGCAGTGCTGTGAGCGGCTGCACTATGCGCTACCCGTTGTCACCCATTCAATAACATAGTTCTCACTCTCAGGACGGGTGCCCACAATTTTTTCTGTTGAGAGCCCTGTCGGCTCACTGAAGCTATCTTACTGATCAAGTGCCATACTACTTAACACTTTCGCTCGGGGATGACGCAGCATTGCGTCATCCGTTTACTGGCGGTAATGCCGGGGATGACGCAGCATTTCGTCATCCACTTTAAAAATTCGCCAAAAATCAGGTTTGTATCCGATTTTTTGGGGACTGGTTTTAAAATGTGCGCCGATGTCTTCCCATTTCCTTTGTTGAGCCTCGTGGCCCTCAGGCGGCTTGGCACACGCCGTGGGCCCATTGTCTTTGCTCCACTGTTGTGACCAATGTCGTCTCCCCTCGCATCTCAAACGTGTGAACATTTCGGCTATTTTCCGTGGCTATATTTCTTACTGCGGCTTTAGAAACTATCTACGCTTACTCCACGATGGATAGTAATCATGAACAAGGCCCTTCCAGGAAGAAAATTGCGAAAGAAAGGCTTGAAAAGGGTGGGAATTGGGAGTGTTGTAGGAAGGCCTCTGAGCGCTCACTCACGGCTAACGCGTGGCCCGTCTTCAACTCGTCGGCGGTTGGAGCGTGACCAGGTGTTTTTTTTTATATGCTAATGTTCCTCTAGAGAATTTTATTACGAACCCATTGAGACCAAAATGAAAGACCTAGGACAAAAATTGAGGTGACCAGAGTGAAAATAGTGAAAACATTTTATCCCGTTTGCGCGCTCCCGGGTAACTCGTTCGCACTTTCTCTGTTTGCTGCGGGTAATTAGCCGGGCTTTTGGAGTTTATATGCATTTAGTGCTGTAGAGAATTTTATTGCGAACACAATGATACCAAATTTATTCTCGTAGAAGGAGAATTGAGGTGACAAAGTTGAAGAGAGTATACACTTTTCGGAATTAACGCGCGCTTCCGTGACACGCTGGGGCCCATATCGCCCTGTCGAGGGGTGGCGCGCGGGGTGAGCGAAAGTGTTAAGTGTCATCAGCCACAGTTCTTTGTAAGCCTTCTGGAGACCACGAGCCAGAACCTGGCCCTCTCAGAAAGGCAAAGGGAGCAGTGTCCCATGAACACTTTACATTTAAAGTACTGTACATGTCATCTAGTCATCGACCAGGGAAGGCACCCAGAAAGGTAGGTGAATCAAAACATACTACTACCTGGTTGAAAAGTGCGACCTACATCTTCACAAGAGCAAAAGAACTCCCCCCAAGAAGCAAACAAACAAGCAAAACTTCATCCAACTAACCCCCCCCCACTTGTTAGCTCCACCGTTAGACGGTTTAGGAGGGTGGAGTTAACCTGGGGGGGAGGGAAGGAGCCGGCCTGGTCAAGTCAGGCCGCAACCATCTACAGTAGTTCTTTGATGTAGTCGTGCCGAGTGGTCGCTGTCGCTCATGCTCCGTGTTCCTGTTTTCTTTGGTGTTTTTGCCCTTGTGACTGTGTTATAAAATGGATGTGTATTCACCTAGTTATGCTTGCAGGGGTTGAGCTCTGCTCTTTCGGCCCACCTCTCAACTGTCAATCAACTGTTTCTACTACTACTAATTTTTTTTCCCACGCCACACACACACACATACCCCAGGAAGCAGCCTGTGACAGCCGACTAACTCCCAGGTACCTATTTACTGCTAGGTAACAGGGGCATAGGGTGAAAGAAACTCTGCCTATCGTTTCTCGCCGGCGCCCGGGATCGAACCCGGGACCACAGGATCACGTGTCCAGTGTGCTGTCTGCTCGGTCGGCTGGCTCCCTAGCCAGGAGTTTTGAGTACTGGAGCAGCATGCACTTAGGGGCCACCCTCCCTAGGTGCTCCGAAAGTATTGCCCTTACGTCTCGGGGTTATTTCCTTGGGGCATTCGGGGATCATGAAAAATTTTACGAGTGAGCATTTACAAATTTTATGAAACTGAGCTCGTAACTCAAAAAATTTGTAAATAGGGACATTTGAGCCGAGGTTCTACTGTATAGCTACTTTGTTATTCATTTCAGTTAGACTGATTCTAATAGTATACTGTATTGCTGCATCTTCTCAGATTCATTCCTGAACATGGTTAACTGAGAAGCATCAAGGTCATCCTAAAACTAACAATCCCTAATTTTCAGGTATTCTTGAATATACTATATGGTAATACAATAGAATTATGAGGCAGTGGGCTGCCTAACTTGTTATAAACTCATTAACATTAGTGGTAATTTAAAAAAATATTACCTACAATGTCATTAATATTCCACAAAGGAATAATGTGATATTGATGCAGTTTTTAAATTTTTTGGTTAAACAGATTATAGAAAATGGCCATGTTGAAATTTATTAGTTTTCATAATGTAGCTTTGTTTTCATTTACAGAGACTTCATTGAGAAAAATTATGTTGCTCTGAAGAAAGCTAATCCCAAATTTCCCATCCTGATCAGAGAGTGCTCTGACATCCAACCAAAGGCATGGGCTAGATATGGTATGTGTTATTTGATCTCTTTTGATTGTTTAAATTTGATTCCTCTCAAGAGTTCCACCTTGTTGTGGTGAGGGGGCTTACCTATAACTTCCTGGGGCCAGTGGTGGTTACTTCATCTCCCATTCCTGCTCATCTCCAGGCATTGCTCATGAAAAATGAAACAAATGTAGAGCTCCCTTTCAGGTCATTGGACCACACACACCTGAGGGGTTCGGGGTAGTTCCATGGGGTTGACATTGGGGGTTGGGTTTCCTGGTTGGTGGGGTACAGAAAGAAAGGGAGAGAGAGGGGGGGGGGGGAAGAGAGAGGGGGGAGAGAGAGAGGGGGGAGAGAGAGAGGGAGAGGGGGGGGGAGAGAGGGAGAGGGGGGGAGAGAGAGAGAGAGAGAGAGAGGGGGGGGGCGAGAGAGAGAGAGAGAGGGGGGGGGGGCGAGAGAGAGAGGGGGGGGCGAGAGAGAGAGAGGGGGGGGCGAGAGAGAGAGAGAGAGGGGCGAGAGAGAGAGAGGGGGGGGCGAGAGAGAGAGAGAGAGGGGGGGGGGCGAGAGAGAGAGAGAGAGGGGGGGGGCGAGAGAGAGAGAGAGAGAGGGGGGGGCGAGAGAGAGAGGGGGGGGGCGAGAGAGAGAGAGGGGGGGGGCGAGAGAGAGAGAGAGAGAGGGGGGGCGAGAGAGAGAGAGAGAGAGGGGGGGCGAGAGAGAGAGAGAGGGGGGGGCGAGAGAGAGAGAGGGGGGGGGGGCGAGAGAGAGAGAGAGAGAGAGGGGGGGGGTGAGAGAGAGAGAGGGGGGGCGAGAGAGAGAGGGGGGGCGAGAGAGAGAGAGGGGGGGGCGAGAGAGAGAGGGGGGGGGCAAGAGAGAGAGAGGGGGGGGGCGAGAGAGAGAGAGAGGGGGGGCGAGAGAGAGAGAGGGGGGGGGCGAGAGAGAGAGAGGGGGGGCGAGAGAGAGAGGGGGGGCGAGAGAGAGAGAGAGAGGGGGGGGCGAGAGAGAGAGAGAGAGGGGGGGGCGAGAGGAGAGAGAGAGAGGGGGGGGGCGAGAGAGAGAGAGAGAGAGGGGGGGGCGAGAGAGAGAGAGGGGGGGGGGGCGAGAGAGAGAGAGAGAGAGAGAGGGGGGGGCGAGGAGAGAGAGAGAGAGGGGGGGGCGAGAGAGAGAGAGAGGGGGGGGGCGAGAGAGAGAGAGAGAGAGAGGGGGGGAGAGAGAGAGAGGGGGGGGGCAAGAGAGAGATGAGGGGGGGGGGCGAGAGAGAGAGGGGGGGTGAGAGAGAGAGGGGGGGCGAGAGAGAGAGAGAGAGAAGGGGGGGGCGAGAGAGAGAGAGGGGGGGGGGGCCAGAGACACAGAGAGAGAGAGAGAGAGAGAAAGAGAGAGAGAGAGGGGGGGCAGAGAGAGAGAGAGAGAGAGGGGGGGGGGGGCAGAGAAAGAGAGGGGGGGGCGCAAGAGAGAGAGAGAGAGGGGGGGGGGCGAGAGAGAGAGAGAGGGGGGGGGGCGAGAGAGAGAGAGAGAGAGGGGGGGAGAGAGAGAGAGAGAGAGGGGGGGAGAGAGAGAGAAGGGGCAAATCGTTCATTCCTAGGCCCACTCGCACTGGGAACTTGTTCAATAAACAGGTCGATACATGTGGAAATCAGGTCATTTAAGGCCTTGCCATCGTGGTCTAGCAATTGGTGAGAGGCAGGAGCGCCCTGTTCTGAACTCATGTTGCCCAGCCTATCGAAGAGCAGGCTGCAAAGAACGTGGCCATTGCCTCCTGGAGCATGGGAGTGTACAGCTTGGCCTCCGCAGCAGCAGCAGAGGCCAAGAGCCATGGATGTGGCCCCTTGCCAAGTGTCCCCACATCATCTGTGAGCCAATCAGTATTTAGCTCAAGGAGACCCAGGAACACAACAGAACCCAAATGAAGACAGGCATGAAGGTCATATGCTTTAAGCGCCACTGACAACAGAGGAACTTGGCATGGGGCTGTACGAGACCCACATCCCTTGAAAGAGCAAGAACGGGAGCAAACAGGCAATCATTGAGAGGCCCAAATCACAATCTCCAAGAAATGCTTTACAGTATGACACTATCATTGCAAAATAATTGCAGTTACTTATTTCTTCATCATCATTATTAAGTGGTGCTGTGGCCTTGACCTGCACAGCTGTGCTGTGAGTTCCTGCTGTATGTGCTAACCTTGGTAGCTCTGGCACTCTCACAGCCAAGAGACAATTTTTTTCTTTAAGATTGCGTCTGTTTACTGGAGTCGTGAGGCACAGGAAAAAATGCCATATGTATGTAAAAATACCATATGGCATCATGTACACCACCCCATACCCCATCAAATGTCTTAAGGTACTATGCACAGTGCAGTGGTTAAGTAATAATCAAAAGAAGGCACCAAGCCGGGAAGGCTATGTAGCACCATCAAATGTGCGGGATATTCATAGGGCGCTAAGGATGCCAATATGAGAACAAAAATGCATAAGGCGAAACGATATCAAAGGTATCTGATTCACCAAGAATTCTATCGAGGGACAAGTGACCGCGAGGGACGGTCGGGAAGCAAGACACACGCACATCCTGGCAGTCTGGACATTCAACAAGGATATGCACGATTGTAAGACGGACAAAGCAGTTTCGACAATAAGGAGCAGGGCGGTGCTCCATTTAGTGCCTGCGAGTTAAACATGTAACCTCACAAGAGCCATTTCCCTTCGCTGGTTACGGTGGTAGGAAGAAGGCCATGGGGAGACACTACTTTTAAGAACACGCAGTTTGTTACCAGTAACAGAAGAACAACGACCCTGCCAACGGCCAAGGATTGAGGAATGAATAACTGGGTAGAAGTCTGAATAAGGAACACCTTTACAGAAGATGTGACAAGTGCAGATAGTCTTCTTAGCAGCAGCGTCTGCACGCTCATTTAAGTACATACCAATAAGGCTGGGGAACCCAGAAAAACTCCACTATCTTAAATCTGCTGGAGATAGGAAACAGTCAATGTTGAATTTTGACTACCACAGGATGGATTGGATTAAAGGACTCCAGAGCCATGAGGGCACTGTGAGAGTCAACTACAACAACAAAGGAGAATTGACAGCGAGAAAGCAGTTGACGAAGAACATACAAAATAGCATAAAGTTCTACTGTGAAGATGCTAGTCTCTGGAGGCAGGCGAGACATACAGGTGTGGTCAGGAAAAACAAGAGAGTAGCCTATACCGTCTGCAGATTTAGACAAATTGATGAAGACAGAAATGGAGGGGGGAGTGCGAAGGAAAGTGTTAAAAAAAAAGGCGTTTCAGAACTGTAAGAAGGGGTAAAATGTGGGTCAAAGTTTTACAAAACTTAAGAAGGGGGGACCCTCGACGGAGGCAAGGACGGAACAACAATAGGAGAAATATTGGTAACACGAACCGAAAGAGAATCTTGTAAGCAAGACAACTGTCCAGAAAAGGTTAGTAAGCAAGACAACTGTCCAGAAAAGGTTAAGTGGTGAAGGGAAACGGACCACAGGAGGGGTAAAGTTCAAAGTACGACATAAGCAAAAGTGAGGGAGTTGTAAGGACCGTGCAAGGTAGCGAAGACAGTAGCGATCACGGCGATCCTGTAGAGACAGGACGCCAGTTTCAACATACAGGCTTAGGGTAAGAGTCGAACGAAAGGCACCAGAGCTGAGGCATAACCCAGTATGATGCAGAGCATCCAGACGGTGAAGAGTAGGAGGAGAAGTACACAAGCAAGCAGAGCAACTAAAGTCAAGCCTAGCCTCAGGCCGGGCTTGGGGAGTAGAAGAATTCCCAGAACCCCATCAACCAGGTATCAATCAGGAGGCAAAAACAATGAGCGTCGTCCTGAGACAAGGGGGATAGAGCAACTCACAAACTCGCACAAAGCGAGAGGGGACCCAGGGGTCGCATCCATTGGACCCTAGTGCTCCGGCTGGGTTTCCCAGGGCCATTAGACTGGGTCTGCTAAGGGTAATCCCCAGGCAGGGTTCTGCTAACCAGCGCCCAAGCTACCAATCAACACTACTAATGCTGAACCCTTGCGATGTGTCCACTCATGAGGGCGAAGCAGGGGGTACCACCAAACAAAAGCAACCCTAGTATAAACGGGGAGGAACACCAAGGCAGATGCCCACACCAGGCAAAAAGAAAAAGAAAAGAAAAAACCTTGCAAGAAGACAGCGTACCCAGAGGGAACAGAGCCAGCCGTTGTTATAGGTGAAAACTAGCTGCACAGTTCCCCACGCACATCACATCACCAGTGCAAAAACTACCACTTACCCCAAGGCAAACAAGGGTGGAAACCTCCCAAAACACTTGGGTGGTCAATTGCCAAGCAGCAGAAGACCAACAGAGGTAGACCCCAAGATAACTTGTGGAAGTGAACACCAAGCCCCTATGGCAGTACTTACAGGGCTTTCAGGGAAGGTGACCCTAAGCACCTGCAGTCCGAGTACCTGTGAATATTACTCCTAGCTCACATGCCACTGTAAGAGCAGTACTGAAACAGAGGACAGCACAGCAAGAGTCCGGAGCTGGAGCTACTCGACCATGCCATATCCCATCAGCTAAAGAACTACAGGGTGGATCGCCGGCGTGGGTGTCTGGAGCTCCCCCTTTTCCTTCCCGGGGAAGGTCAGTCCGGTAGCAAAATTAGCCACTGTACATTACAGTAATGTTAAATGGGAGTTTTATAGGTAAATTGTCATTGTAAATCTTCTTAAAATTATTTATAGTTGGGCCAACCCATTGTTAATTATAAATTTTTATCTCTTTACAGAGATGGGTCAAGAAAGTAGTGCATCGCTAGAAGGGTTGTCAGCTCAGCAAGTTGCGGAAGCTATTGCAAAGCTGAATGCATCTAAATAAGCATATTTAATTGCTTGTTATGTATATACTGTATGTTTGAAATATTCAATAAAAGTAGAATTTAAACTTTTCTTTTATCCACAATCTTGCAAGATTTTGCACTATGTATAGTACCTAGTTGGATAATGTGAGTGATCCAAAGTGTGTTGTAGAGAAACACCAAGTTGGGCCGTAACGTAAACAACGTGCGTTGGGTCGTTTAGTACATACGTACTAAAGTCCCGTAGACTTTATTGGAGATATTTGTGGCTGAAAGGGCATTTATATCAAATCTACCCATAAAAGAAAAACAATATGTAAAAGATCTGGGCATAATGATGTCTGAAAACCTGATGTTTAGTGATCATAACCAAATATAGCATCAGCTAGGGAAATGATAGGATGGATTATGAGAACCCTTGGCCAAATGTACAAAATTAGACCAGACCTGTATTGCGTTTGGGTAAACGAAGTGAATTTTGTGGATGTAGCCAAGAGTTTTGTAACTTGGAAAAGAACAATGATATTTTCATTAACTTTAATAATATTTTAAGGGTCTATGGTTCCTCACTAAACAGTGTCTGCTAAATT
Organism: Procambarus clarkii; assembly: GCF_040958095.1. NCBI lineage: Eukaryota > Metazoa > Arthropoda > Malacostraca > Decapoda > Cambaridae > Procambarus > Procambarus clarkii. The sequence continues at coordinate 24,980,207 of NC_091218.1, read as the reverse complement.
TATTTATTTATTTATTTTATTTATATATATATATATATATATAATATATATATATATATATATATATATATATATATATATATATATATATATATATATATATATATATATATATATATATATATTATTAAATATGACCGAAAAAGTAAGATTAATAATTCTAACACGAATTTTCTCAATCTTTCGTACATTACACTTCACTGTTGGAGGTAAATCAAAAATCACTTCTCCAAAATTCATTTTTATTTCTAGTCTGACGCGACACGGGCGCGTTTCGTAAAACTTATTACATTTTCAAAGACTTCACAAATACACAACTGATTAGAACTTGCGTTTCCCTGATTTTATATCTACATTTGAGTGAGGTGGGAAGGGTGATGTGGCATTACATTTGAGTGAGGTGGGAAGGGTGACGTGGCATTAACACAAGACAGAACACTAGGGGATATTAATAGGGTATTAAAAGTATCAACACAAGACAGAACAGAAACAATGGGTATTGAATAGAAGTGTTTGTAGAAAACCTATTGGTCCATATTTCTTGATGCTTCTATATTGGAGCGGAGTCTTGAGGTGGGTAGAATATAGTTGTGCAATAATTGGCTGTTGATTGCTGGTGTTGACTTCTTGATGTGTAGTGCCTCGCAAACGTCAAGCCGCCTGCTATCGCTGTATCTATCGATGATTTCTGTGTTGTTTACTAGGATTTCTCTGGCGATGGTTTGGTTATGGGAAGAGATTATATGTTCCTTAATGGAGCCCTGTTGTTTATGCATCGTTAAACGCCTAGAAAGAGATGTTGTTGTCTTGCCTATATACTGGGTTTTTTGGAGCTTACAGTCCCCAAGTGGGCATTTGAAGGCATAGACGACGTTAGTCTCTTTTAAAGCGTTCTGTTTTGTGTCTGGAGAGTTTCTCATGAGTAGGCTGGCCGTTTTTCTGGTTTTATAGTAAATCGTCAGTTGTATCCTCTGATTTTTGTCCGTAGGGATAACATTTCTATTAACAATATCTTTCAGGACCCTTTCCTCTGTTTTATGAGCTGTGGAAAAGAAGTTCCTGTAAAATAGTCTAATAGGGGGTATAGGTGTTGTGTTAGTTGTCTCTTCGGAGGTTGCATGGCTTTTCACTTTCCTTCTTATGATGTCTTCGATGAAACCATTGGAGAAGCCGTTATTGACTAGGACCTCCCTTACCCTACAGAGTTCTTCGTCGACTTGCTTCCATTCTGAGCTGTGGCTGAGAGCACGGTCGACGTATGCGTTAACAACACTCCTCTTGTACCTGTCAGGGCAGTCGCTGTTGGCATTTAGGCACATTCCTATGTTTGTTTCCTTTGTGTAGACTGCAGTGTGGAAACCTCCGCCCTTTTCCATGACTGTTACATCTAGAAAAGGCAGCTTCCCATCCTTTTCCGTCTCGTAAGTGAAACGCAGCACGGAACTCTGCTCAAATGCCTCCTTCAGCTCCTGCAGATGTCTGACATCAGGTACCTGTGTAAAAATGTCGTCAACATACCTGCAGTATATGGCCGGTTTCAAGTTCATGTCGACTAAGACTTTTTGCTCGATGGTACCCATGTAGAAGTTTGCAAACAGGACACCTAGGGGAGAACCCATGGCGACCCCATCTACTTGCTTATACATGTGCCCATCCGGGCTCAAGAAGGGTGCCTCTTTAGTACAAGCTTGGAGTAGTTTCCTCAGAATACTTTCTGGCATGTCAAGAGGAGTACAGGCTGGATCACGATACACTCTGTCGGCTATCATTCCGATTGTCTCGTCCACAGGTACGTTGGTAAACAGCGATTCTACGTCCAACGATGCTCTTATCCCTGTGGCCCGTGCGCCCCGCAGTAAGTCCACAAATTCCTTTGGAGACTTCAGGCTGAAGGCGCAAGGAACATAAGGAGTCAGCAGGCCGTTGAGTCGCTTCGCCAGTCTGTACGTGGGTGTGGGTATCTGGCTAATGATTGGCCGAAGTGGGTTTCCAGGCTTGTGCGTCTTGACATTTCCATACGCATATCCAGGTTTATATTCCCCAATGATCTTTGGCAGGTGGAGTCCGGATTTCTTGGCGTTCACAGTTTCGATCAGTTTGTTGACCTTTGCTTTTAATTCGGCTGTAGTGTCCTTCGTTACCCTTTGGAACTTAGTTTAATTAAATTAAACTAAAGCAAAGCAAATTAAAAGCAAAGGTCAACAAACTGAAAAGGAGCTACTATCCATCGTCCTGAACCTCCAACACTTCGCTCCGTACCTACAAGGCGCCAGGTCTACCACCATCTTCTCAGACCACAACCCTCTCCGCTTCCTACATCAAGCCCAATTCTCCAACCAGCGTCTTCTACGATGGGCTCTGTATTTACAAGACTTCAACCTGGAGATCCGCTATATCAAGGGTTCTGACAACACCATAGCCGATGCCCTCTCCAGAGTTTATGAAGTAGAAGCGACTCCATCCATTACTCCACCACATAACAACGTACTTCTTCCAGAACCGCAGGCTTCGGGGGAGAGTTGTGACAATAATCTCCTTCAAGAGATTGAGCCTGCTCTTCCCTCTACAAATACGTCGCAACAAACTATATAAAACTACTAGGGAAGAAATGTCCAACAACGACAACATCATCTCCAAGGTTTGCCAGAGCGCAAAACGTATGCAGCCAGGGACACCTGTTCAGACTCAAACCGCCAAACTACCTGTTGATCGCTACCGGCTCCGCTGATTGGTCGCCGGTCTGGCTGCAACTGCACTCGCCCCCCCCATACTACTTGATGTCTGGGGTCGCCACGACCTCAGACCTGAGAATATTCTGTGCTTCCGCGGTTACCACTCCTCCCGGCTAGACGTTAGCGTATACTGAGAGAGGTGGTAGCTTAAAGCCAATATTCCAGCACCTTACCTTTATTTTTGTATTGCACTTCTTGTTATTTTGTCTTAACGTAACTTTTCATTGTGTCATTTAATTATTCTTATTCTTTTGATTGATTGATTTTATTATAAGAATTTGTTTGTCCCTTTTATTTATGTTTTGATTTATTTAACGTAATTAAAATTTCATTGTTAAAGTTTACTTGTGTTTTGTGTGTCTTCTCCTTACCTTACCACAGACGAAGTTCCAGTTTTTTCTATTTTTTTTTATAACTATGTGACGAGGCCATACCCCTAGCCTTAAACAGCCGAACACCAACGCGTTACCGTCACAAGTTATATGGGGGCCTGTCCTAGGAGCTTCACTCAGGTACTGGTGTCAAGCGGTAATTTATGGTAAGCGTATTTAACTTTGTTAACGTAGCTTTACTATTTTTCATATTCAATTTCATTTTTTATAAGGTGCGGTGTATTGTGCATTACGAGAGTAACATATAGTGAAGGTGAGACAACTTTGGATTACGTGGTGACTGTAGGCCGCAGTCATACTCTTAATTGGTCATCTCTCCCTCCGTGTTATTACTCGTGTTTACCATCTTTGTCCCTTGAATATTTCTCATTTTGACAGATCATCATATTGGTACCCTGGTACTGTGGTCTGCCCCGGGTCAAGAGTACCCAATCTTCTGCAATCTGACTGTAGGAGGACAAAGAGGGCCATAGTTCCTCTAGCTCGAACTTTAGTTGCTGAATTGGGACCTCAGCAGCAGTTCTCGTCACCAGTTGACACCTCGCACCCCTACACGTCAGTCAGAGATGATGATACATACAACGGTAGGGAATTAGCTTACTTTTCAGAGCACAAAAGTTCGCTAATTCTGTAAGTATCATATTAAATTCAGTAGGAAAAACTTGCTTTATGTCCTATAGAGACTTGGCAAGGTATGCCTACATCCTTGGACTACCAATTTTACTTTTGAAGCATTTAACCGTTTCATTTGTTTTCGAAACTCTGTTTCATTTGTTAGTAGGATTTTCTTGCCCTTATCCTCTTACATGAGTACCGGGTACAAGATTTCCTGCGCCCTTGATTTAATTTAATCATTTAACATCTTTTACTTAACTTTAATTGTTAAAGATCTCACAGGATAGGTACCAGTTGCCACGTTGTCCTGTTTCTGACATTCACTATTGAATATTCGTGTACCTTTATTTGCTAATTTCACCATGTTTCGTCTCCAAGCTTTCCGTACAAATCCAGCAGGTGAAATAGGGACTTTAAGTCGTGCCAAGAAGACTGAATTACAAACTCTTGCACATGAGTATCAACTAGAAGTTCCCTACCAAGCCAACAAAAATGACCTACACAACCTGTTGCTGGATTACTATTTAGAGCAAGGTAAGATAGACTCTGAAACTCATGAAACTTACTATATTGCAGATAAACCTGACTTGGCAACGCTGAAACTCAAACTAGAGCTGGCCAAGATTGAACGCGAACAGCAAAGGGAAGCCCTCGAACAACAAGAACGAACAGCTGCCATACGAAGGGAAGAACAAGAACGTGAGGCTGCCTTAAGGAGGGAAGAAATCGCCCTCAGGGAACGTGAAACTACCTTGAGGAAGGAAGAACAAGAACGAGAAATCACCCTCAGAGAACGCGAAGCTGCTTTGAGGAGAGAAGAACACGAACGTGAGTTTGCAATGCTCCGTGAGCGGGAACGCTTACAGCTTGAAACCAAACAACGCGAGTTGGAGATACAACGTGAACATGACAAGCAACAAGCGACTCTGGCTCTTGAGTGTCGTCAACGAGAATACACGTTGGAAACTTCACACCTCGCTCAACGCCAACAAGCTACTGCCAATCTTCCCGTCAGTTTTAATATATCACATGCAAGTAAGTTAATGCCATCCTTTGTAGAAGCAGAAGTTGATGTGTTTTTCACCACCTTTGAAACCCTTGCTAATCAACTCAGTTGGCCTGTCGACCAATGGGCCACACTTCTCAGAGTCCATCTTACAGGTAGAGCTGCAGTCACACTCAGTACTTTGGCGTCTGAGAATGACTACCACACTCTGAAACAAGCAGTGTTGGACGCCTACCTACTTTCCACCGAAAGTTATAGAAGGAAATTCCGTGACCACCTGAAGGCAAGTACCACTACCTTCCTTGAGTTTGCTAACACGAAACGGAGGTATTTCATGAAATGGCTGGAAGCAGCACATGTCTCTACTTTTACAGAACTCGTCAACCTGATGCTTGTTGAAGAATTCTTGAGGCGTGTGCCGCCTCCTGTCCGCCTCTACTTAGCAGATAAAGAAGAAACCGACTACCTGAAGTGTGCTAAGTCGGCTGACACAGCCTCATCCACCGGCTGACACCCGAACCATCCTCCAGTAAGAAGTCGTGGTACAGTTACGAGAAGGTGAGCCCCGATCAAGCTGGTTCACAACTGTACTGCAAGTATTGTAGACTCTATGGACATACCATAGACAAGTGTGGTAAGTCTCAATACAAGGGAACCACTGACCAACAAAAACCCAAACCAACTCCTCCTAAGTCCGGTAAGCCTGTGATGAATGTTGGTGTTAATGTTAATGATCTTTCTCTTTTCAGTAACCACCTGTATACTGGAACTATCTCTGCCAACGGTTCAAATCCGGAGGGACGTTTCAAATTGAAGATCTTGAGGGACACAGCGGCTCTACAATCGATCATCTTGAAGTCGGCTGTGCCCAACATCACCTACACCGGAGAAACTGTCTTCATCACTGACCTCACCGCTACCACTCCATACCCTCTCGCCAGAGTCCACCTGGATTGTCCCTACGTGAACGGGGAAGTCCAAGTCGCCGTCAGGGAAAAGCCTTTTCCCATGCCTGGAGTGCAACTTCTCCTAGGCAACGACTTGGCAGAACACCTGCAACCGACCAACCTGATCGTCATGGACAAACCCCAGGTGTGTAACTCTGTGCCAATAAACCCTATTCTAGAGTATGTTCCAGCAGAGGTTCAAGAGAGTGATGAAGTTTCTCCTCCGGTTCTCGTGACCACCCGTGCACAAGCCGCACGTCCACAGCCAGCTGACTCTACTGCTACCGCTGTCCCTCAAGACCCTCAGAAACTCCCCCCGCATCTGACCAAGTTGGAGTTTCGTAAGTTGCAGAGGGAAGATCTTACTTTAACACCATTGTTTTTCCAGGCTGAGACTCAACCCGACAGTATTCCTGGGTTCTTCCTAGAGAACGACTTACTCTACCGCAGATATAGACCCAGTAAACTGGAGGAGGAGGACGATTGGGCCAACATCGAACAACTTGTGATTCCTACCAGCCTGCGGCCCACTATTCTACACCTGGCCCACGGAGCATTCTCCCACTACGGCTTCAACAAGACTTACCATGGGATTCGTCAAGACTACTACTGGCCAGGTATGGTAAATAACGTCAAACAGTACGTAAAACAGTGTCATACATGTCAGATGGCAGGCAAACCGAACATCTCCATTCCCAGAGCGCCACTGATTCCCATACAGGTGCCTGCGGAACCTTTCCACAGACTCATAATAGACTGTGTTGGTCCTTTACCTCGGACCAGTTCAGGTAACGCCTACATCCTAACCATCCTGTGTCCTACCACCAGATTTCCCATAGCAGTTCCAGTGAAGAACATCACGGCTGCTACGGTTATAAAACATCTATTGAAGATCTTCACTCAATACGGATTTCCCAGGGAGATTCAAAGTGACTGTGGTACCAACTTCACCAGTGATCTCTTCAAAAGGACACTGGAGGAGTTCAACATCAAACAGGTATTGTCCAGCCCCTATCATCCTGCTTCACAGGGTTCTCTTGAACGTAGTCATCAGACCATCAAAGCACTCTTGAAAAAGTTTTGTAGTGAAACCTCGAAGGATTGGGATATGCAGATTGACCTTATAATGTGTATTTTCAGAAGTCTCCCCAATGAGTCCCTAGGAGTATCTCCTTATGAGATGCTCTACGGCCGTAAGTGCCGTACTCCCCTTAAGGCTTTCAAAGACTCTCTCAGAGATGCCACCTTCAGTGAGCATCAGAATGTGCCCCAGTTTCTTCAAAACCTTCAACACATTCTAGAGAGAGTCCACCGTTTTGCCCATGATAATCTATTGAAAGCCCAGGAGAGAATGAAGACTCATTACGACCAGACCAGCAAAGTAAGAAAATTCAAGCCGGGAGACTTCGTCCTTGCCTATTTCCCTATCCCAGGTTCACCTTTACAAAACAGGTTTTCAGGACCCTACTGCGTCAAAGAGTGCAGGAATAATAACAACTACGTAATAGAGACTCCAGATAGGCGGCGGAAGACCCAGCTGTGCCACGTCAACCTCCTGAAGCAATATAATGGTACTCCTCCCACTGTCCTAATTAACTATTCCACCTTCACAGAACCCTACATCCACAGTGAGACCTTCCCAGCTTCTCCTCCCGAAAGCACTGACAAGGAGTCAGCGCTTTCTAATTCCGAAATCCTTAATGATCTTCCCAAATACTTTCAGGATAATCATAGTGCACCTCTCGTCAAGATCTTCAGAGAACAAGAGTTGTTCCGAGGTGATCCCCAAGAGTGTAATGTTACCCAGCACGACATCCAACTGCTCCCCGACACCCGGCCGATTCGTCAACCCTTCTACCGAATCAGCCCGAGCAAGAAGGAAGTCATGCGTGCTGAGGTGCAGTACCTCTTGGACCATGGACTGGCTACACCTTGTGAGTCCCCCTGGGCCTCACCCTGTATCTTGGTGCCCAAACCCCAAGGTAAGGTGCGGTTATGCACTGACTATCGTAAACTGAACAATGTCACTGTCAAGGATGCTTACCCCTTGCCAAGGATAGATGACATCCTTGATGCCATTGGTAGTGCCCAGTACTTGTCCCAAGTGGACTTGCTTAAGGGGTACTATCAAGTGTGTCTAACGGAGCGCGCTAAAGAGATATCTGCCTTCATCACTCCTTTTGGACTTTTCAGATATGAACGCCTTCCTTTCGGACTATGTAATGCCCCGGCCACCTTTCAAAGAGCTGTCAACCGTGTCATCCAGGGCTTGGATAACACATACGCCTACCTGGACGATATCGTCGTAGCCTCCAACACCTGGAGTGAACATCTGCTCCAGCTGCGACGTCTGTTCTCCAAGCTCCTGACAGCCGGCCTCACCATCAACCTGGGCAAGTCCACTTTCGCGAAAGGTAAAGTGCGTTATCTGGGTCATGTTATTGGGAGTGGCAGCATAGCCCCGTTAGACTCACACACTCAAGCCATCCAACAGTATCCACAGCCTACCACCAGGAAGCTCCTGCGCTTCCTTGGTCTTGCCTCTTACTACCGTAGGTTTGTGAGGAATTTCAGTACAGTCGCCACACCTCTAATTCTATTAACCAGTCCCAAGCAACGGTATAATTGGACCATACAGCAAACCGTTGCTTTCGAACAACTCAAATTCCTCCTCTGTTCTAACCCCATTCTCGCCTCTCCAGATATCACCAAGCCTTTCGTCCTTCATGTCGACGCCAGTGGTACCGGCGTTGGTGGTGTCCTGGTGCAACAACGAGGCGAGGAGGTTCTACCTGTCAGCTACTACAGCTACAAACTGAAACCACACCAGAGGAACTACAGCACTATTGAAAAGGAGCTACTATCCATCGTCCTGAACCTCCAACACTTCGCTCCGTACCTACAAGGCGCCAGGTCTACCACCATCTTCTCAGACCACAACCCTCTCCGCTTCCTACATCAAGCCCAATTCTCCAACCAGCGTCTTCTACGATGGGCTCTGTATTTACAAGACTTCAACCTGGAGACCTGCTATATCAAGGGTTCTGACAACACCATAGCCGATGCCCTCTCCAGAGTTTATGAAGTAGAAGCGACTCCATCCATTACTCCACCACATAACAACGTACTTCTTCCAGAACCGCAGGCTTCGGGGGAGAGTTGTGACAATAATCTCCTTCAAGAGATTGAGCCTGCTCTTCCCTCTACAAATACGTCGCAACAAACTATATAAAACTACTAGGGAAGAAATGTCCAACAACGACATCATCATCTCCAAGGTTTGCCAGAGCGCAAAACGTATGCAGCCAGGGACACCTGTTCAGACTCAAACCGCCAAACTACCTGTTGATTGCTACCGGCTCCGCTGATTGGTCGCCGGTCTGGCTGCAACTGCACTCGCCCCCCCCCATACTACTTGATGTCTGGGGTCGCCACGACCTCAGACCTGAGAATATTCTGTGCTTCCGCGGTTACCACTCCTCCCGGCTAGACGTTAGCGTATACTGAGAGAGGTGGTAGCTTAAAGCCAATATTCCAGCACCTTACCTTTATTTTTGTATTGCACTTCTTGTTATTTTGTCTTAATGTAACTTTTCATTGTGTCATTTAATTATTCTTATTCTTTTGATTGATTGATTTTATTATAAGAATTTGTTTGTCCCTTTTATTTATGTTTTGATTTATTTAACGTAATTAAAATTTCATTGTTAAAGTTTACTTGTGTTTTGTGTGTCTTCTCCTTACCTTACCACAGACGAAGTTCCAGTTTTTTTTATTTTTTTTATAACTATGTGACGAGGCCATACCCCTAGCCTTAAACAGCCGAACACCAACGCGTTACCGTCACAATATATATATAATATATATATATATATATATATATATATATATATATATATATATATATATATATATATATAATGTATGTATATATGTATATATATACAAGAAGGTACATTGGGATTGTGAGGATACATAGCATAGTACAGTAGTAGTAAGGAGGGTCTACAGAGTGTATATGCAGCTGGTGCCACCTTCATCCATTTGGAGGGCCAGATTTCACACACTGGCTTGTTAGTACTGTATGTTATGCTGTATATATCATATAAATACATTGCCCAATAGCAATATTTCTTATGTCCCTTTGTATGAAAAGCTGACAACCAATTTTCTGTTTTTCTCTCTCTCTCTCTGTGGATTTTGTTGTGACTTCTACATCTTGGAGAATGCATATCCGGCACTAAGCATGTGAAATTGGTCGACATGTTAATCAGCCACAGGTGGCATAAGTTGTCTTAATTTTTTGGGGGCCAATTTATTTACAGATTTTAAACTCTATTCTCATTGTCTATTTAGGTTGTATTGATGAATGAGGATAAGATGAGGGCCTTATCACTTATATTGTAGTACCTTTATTGCCCATATATATGTTATAAGAATGAAGGCCTATTGGCCCATACGAAGCAGCATCTATTTATATCCACTCAATCTTATTCATATATAAGTCTATCCTTCTGTTAGACAGTTATGGGGCACAGTGTCTGTTTTACAGTTATCCCTAACGCATCCCTATATTCAGGCGATGAGTCACAAACATAGCTGAAGTATGTTGACCAATCCACACACTAGAAAATGAAGGGACAACGACGTTTCGGTCCGTCCTGGACCATTCTCAAGTCAATTGTCACAATCGACTTGAGAATGGTCCAGGACGGACCAAAACGTTGTCGTCCCTTCATTTTCTAGTGTGTGGATTGGTCATCAATATCCCTATTTTTTGGGGGGGGGGGGGCAGGGGAGGGGGTATTGTTTCTTGACTTCATTTTAACACACAAACTTTAACTTTCACATATTCGAGTGTGAATGCCAAGTATGTTTATTTAAACATACAAGAAAATTAATTTAGAAGTACAGTACCATATTCATTGTCGAGAACTTCAACTAAATTTTTTTGTATAAACAGAATTTTCAACTTCGAGACACCATAAAAAATTCAGTTTCTAACCGATTCTCACCATTTTTACATATGTGCAAAGTTCTTAATTCTAAGGTTTACTCTAGTCCGTTTAGTCATAAAGCTGTAACATTTGGAGTTATACAATTTTTGCGTCTAAATTTTGCACATATTTGGATGGGCACATTGAAAAAATGTTTTACAGTAAACTATACCCTCAATATTTTCTCTAGAGGAACATGATCATTATATGCCATTCTGAGACCATAATGAATAACAATTGGTGACATTTTAATGTTTTTATAACAAATTTGAAAGTGAATTTTTTTCTATTTTTTTTTTTTAACTTTTTCTGTTCATGGTATGATGTTGATCTATTAGGAAAAGTTGGAGCATTTACCATGAAGATATTATTCACGAAAAATGGAGTATCTGAGGAATTTCCGGTGCACAGTCACCTCGCCCCTTAAGGGGCTCTTCTCAGGTTAGGTTATATTTAACGTAGGGGTTTCCTTAAGCATCTGACAGATGAGGGTTCCTTCTATATCATCCTGTAACTTCACTGCACAGTATTTTAGATACGAAATCATTGGATATTTTTTGTTAAGGCAAAGGAGCAATTTCAAAATACAAATGAATGTATGGCCATTATATTTTGTACGTAAGTTAACAGTTAATACAGTACATGAGCAAAAGGCCTTCAGCTGTAAATTACAAAATTTCACAGTATGATAACGAAAGTTAACACAATATACAGTATATCAATATTTATATATGTTCCAAATACAGTATATGTTCTTGCAAAAAAAAGTATGTTGTAGTATAGTATAATAAATGTAATGATAAATGTACAGTATGAAATATGGCATCTGGATATGATGAATATTACCTTACCAATAATCAATATCACAATAAAGCATCAATTGAAAGGAACTAGGTTGGATGGTGAGCACCAATTATCATGAACAGCAACATTTTCACATGACAGCAAAGCTTGGCATTTCACCACCCATTCCAAAAACTTCTCAATACATCAATGCACAGAACCTAGACCCTAAAGAAGAATGGAGTACACTTCTCTTGCACTCGGAATTAATTTATTAGGAACACCTACAATCGAAGGGTGATACTCTTCAAGCATTCCTTATAAGGATGGTGCATTACGAAATTTCATCCCAAACTGCATAAAGAAAAACATATATAAACACACAGTTCATCAATGTGTTAAATGTAAATAATACTGAACTCAAAAAAATGGATAAAGTGGCAAAAAATGTCAATAAAATTATTTGTTGTTACAAGTACATCAAGCAAACTTATTAATATTGAGCACAAACAAAAATTGTTCAGTCATACAACACTACAAATAGTTGTAAATTTCACTAGAACTCAAACTGGTGTAAATAAACATGCTTGGCTGCATTACATCCATAAATTCCAAAGAAGGATTTTACCTGATGACTTTTTCCAAATTATTTTTACAGTTGTTATCTTTTCACAAACTGGAGAAGACCAGTTTTACCACAAGTGAACTAACAATCATAAAATTTCCTGTTTGGGACTTTAGCCAAATATATACAAAATTATACCCAACAGTGAATTAGCATGATTGGATGACTAATTAGAGATACAGTACTTCCACTAAGCTAAGCAATTGTCTGCCAATCACAATGTGTATCTATCAGTGCTAATGTGTTTTTCAGAGTAATTACTACACAAGTCTTTGCCCATAAGAAATTTTTGATATAAAAAAATACTCAAATCTCGGCTAAAAAAAATACAAAAAAAAAAAAGCTTTTTCGTATATATGCTATGTAAAAATTGGTCGTATTCCTGTAGGATATCATTTATGAAATCAGATTATGGTTAAACAAATATTATACAATACTTAAGTAACAATAATCTATATTGATTAGAAATTAATGCAATATGTCAATTCAATGAATAAAAACAGTATGCATTTGCATATTAATGGTTCTCTTTAAAAATATACTGCATATGTAAGATTTAATGTATGATTAAAACAGATTTTACATTAAAGAACTTAATGCTTTGTAATCACATGTGGAGGACCAAAGTTAGAGCTTGCGACAGGCAAGATTGGTAAACACATTAACAAATGTACTCAGCCAACCATCTATGAAACTTTAACGTAATTATAAAAAGAAGGCACCAAGCCAGGAAGGCTATGTAGCACCATAATAAAATAACATTTTATGCAATTGCACCAAAATTATAATATTCAGACATGCTTTGATTAGAAGAGTTAACCCTCAAAGTGAGTCCATTTGCAACCCTACATATGCACAAAACAAAATATACATGTATAGTACTCTTATTTTGGCCTGGCCAGTGGTGAACATTTCTTCTGGCATTCATAAATGCTACATTGTGATGGGAGCCAGGAACAAACACAAAATATTTTTTTGTTTATCATATATGAAATATATTAAAATCTGCATGCAAGAGTAAAAATATGAAATATTATATCAATATAAATATAATTCCTGTTGTTGGGTAGCATGAATTTAGGCTTGGGGCAAGATCTCCCCAGGTTGAATTACTGACCTTCCCAAGGATGCAATCCAAAACGGTTGCCTAACTCCCGGGTACTTAATCTCTGATAGGTAAACAGAGGCATCAGGTTAAAAGAAATTTGCCCAATGATTTTTGTCTTGACTTTGGATCAAACCTAAGATCCTTTATTGCGAGTTAAGAACGTAAACCACTGTATTGTCGATCTTTGTGTTGGTCCAGGGAAACACTATGATCCTCTTAGGATGGCAGACTAGGAGATGAAGGACAACAATTACTCGGTGTCTCCCATGCCTGCTGGGAGACACCAATGACCTATTGGAATCTTATGGACAACATTGGTATTCAAACAATGATGCAAAAATGTAAATTGGTATATGGTGAAAAGGCATTGCACTAGATGATCAACATATGACAATAACATAATTTGAACGTTAGAAAAATCCTTCAAATTTTATTCAACCCATTGGAATACAAATAAAAACCCAGCAGTGAATTTACTGAAACCCCTTTCTTTTTGGATGAATGCCAGTAGCTCCCTGATGCTATCTCACTGAAATTGATCCATGCAAATGGGTCGCATCGGCCGTGGAAGCTCTGTTTGGCCTACCAGAGACCGGAGCCAAAACCAGACTCCCTCACAGGCACAGAGCAAGTGAGAATTTGCCATCACACCGGGCTACCCGTCCTCAGACCAAGTCCATTCCTTCCGGCAGTCGACCCAAAAGATGCATTTATAAATTTTAACATGCTGGTCATTCAAAACAGGAATTTTCTCAAAATTAATATTATTATATATTAGCATACTGTGCATATTTAGGAATTGGTTAGATTAGGTGTTTAGGTTCTGTTGGAGATTATTTGTATTTGTAGTACATGGGTTGCATTTATAGCATTGTGGTTCAAACAAAAGTCGTCAGCGAAGCACTTGTTCCGGAAGTGTTCGGACGTCATCAGTTGAGAGTCCTGCGTAAACCCTTTTTCATTTATATAGGGGGTTTGGCGGGTACATGGAATGAACTTTGGCCTTTGTTTATGAGGATCGGCTGCACCGGGAAAGCATCAAGAAAGTCAGTGACGCTTGCAGACAACTGATTGGTTATCAAAGACTGAAGTCTCAAAATCACCGAACAGCTCCACAGTTGAGTCACACAGAACAAGAGAAGCATTCAAAACTGGCATGAAACTCATAGTACTGAATGCAACTATCATTCTGCACTGGATTCTGGATGGTCTAGAATTTGCATGCAGCCATCTTCTTTACTCTGTTCCGGAGCTGATGAACAGCCCACTGACAAACCAACTAATCTGCTAAGGAGGGAGTGAAAGAGCCATGTATTATTACATTCAACACTGGGGCTTCTGAAGGGAGGCCCCAGTGGCTCCCTGAAACTAACCAACTTCAGAGAACAAAAATGAGGCTTACCAGGGAGAAGGAGAGGCAGCATGCACCAAGACAAAAGAGACAAAAACCCTGCATTAAATGTAATGAAAAAAACTTTCTGGAGGAGTCTTAAATACCTGAAGCTATCTTGCTCCATAATAAAAGATCACATGTCACAGAAGTTTTGTTTTACCTACTGGGGACCAAACAAAACCTGGCATCCTCATAAAGGTGCAGGGAGTGGATGACAATCTGCCATCCCACTGGAAAAAGAACAAACCTATTGCAACAGGAAGTGTAGCCCCAAGAAAACAACAAATGATCAATAGGCCAACAGGAAAAGGCTTGCCAGACAGAACTTGGGACACTGCATCCCCCAGAAAGAGGGGAGATGGACAAAAAGAAAAGGGACCAGGTTGAATTTAATGAACAGGCCAACAGTCTGTTGAAATACAAGAATTGAGTAAAATGCCACCGCCGTGTCCAGAAGGAGAGGGGGCAGCATCTTAGGCAAAGCTGCGAGGGTAGGACTCGCAAACATCAAGGTTTCCACACCCCAGGGCGATACCAATCAAAGTCACATCCTCAGAGAGCTGCTCAAAGAGCCTCTCCATGAGGACGCAAACCAGCAAAACCTCTGCAAAATGCAAACACGCCTTTTAGTCATCTAAAATAAAGAGACCCGAACAGCCCAAGCAGCAGTACACAGAGCTTTCACTTGCCATATACCTGGGGAGCGCTGGAGCAAACAGGCAGTTTATGAGCGGTGCATAGGAAGTGCTGCTCAAGATCACCTGAAAGATGGAATGCATTTACCACCAATCAAGAGTGCGGGTCCAACAGTACCCTCGCTAAGTCCCCAAGGGAAAAATGAGGAGAATGTCAGCCAGCCAGGAGTTATCTGGAACCTCACATTGCAGTCAGTAAACTGAAATGGACCTGTACTCAAAAAAAGCCAGATCCATTTACAACAAGTTCTAAATTCTGCACGATGTACTGAAACAAATTTGCGCAAGCCATCGAAGGGATAATGCAGGAAGATGGAAACTTCCAGAAAAACTTAAGATTCCTAGGCACCAAATGGGATCTGGAACTGAACCATCTCCCTGAAGCAAAAATTTCCTCTGGAAAGGGAACCAAATCTAAGAAGGGTTGATGGACACCCATGGACACTTCTCAGCTCTCCCTCAGCCCTAGAAGCATGCCACAAAGGCTACAAGGTAGAGCCATAGTCCTTGCCCAACACCTGGGACAGAAAGGAGTCCTCGCAAGAAGGTTGAGGGAGGAGGAATTGAACTAGTTTTGAATATTTCTCTTGTTCAGTGTGAATAGTCCGTGGAGTTGCTTAGCAATTTCTAGGCTTTGGTCTCTTGATAACCCTCCAGTTGTCTTTAAAGGTTCAATGATTTTCTGAATGCTTTCCCAGTGTGGTTGCAAATTGTCACTTGCTCTCTGCGCCTCTGTGAGGGAGCCATATTTTGGCTCTGGTCCCTAGTAGGCCAAACACAACTACATCTAATATGACCTATTTGTATGGGGCAATGTTAGCAGGATAGTTTTGGGAAGCCACTGGGGGCTTCTTCCATAAAAGGTAATTCTAAAAGTAGCATTAATATAAAGAACACAAAGTATAACTACAAATGGCAATGAACAAATTGTAAACAAAATCACAGTACAGCTCTGTGGACATTTATTTTTATGTGATATTTCATAAAATATTTTATTTAGCATGCAAACTTTTTCACATTAACAGGTATCTTCCTAGGAAATAACTCGACTTTTAGCGCACATAAAATAACGGAGCTACTGTACATAAAACACAAACATGTTATGCATTCTATTTTCATATTACTGTATAGTGGTGACATGCTCAGTAAGTTTTTCACTGGAAATGTCAGGTATAAAAAACAAAAACAAAATAACATTCTCTGGGCTCTAGGATGTTTCTGACTAGAACAATAATGGTGTATGATTTGTCACATAAGAAACAAATATATATTCACTTATAAATCTGACAACATAGAAAAGTAAGAGACACTTATATTTACATGTTCAAGAATGTGATACATCATGGGAGCTTGTAAGACTCTTGCATTCATAATCACAACTTTCAGGAAGTCATTCCACTAATCAGCACAAGAGCTACATTATGGCAGGAAGTATATACCCTAAAGATAATGAGTGCACTTACCACAACTCTCAAAATATCTTTCTCCAACAGTACATTCAATACAAAAATTATTTACATAACACACATAATATTTGTTAATTTAACATGAAATACAGTATTGGTGTATTAAGTGATACTCCTGGGGTTAACAACTGCTAAGATTCTAGTATTAAAGGGAATATCATTACTATATTGACATAAGTTTGTCTCATAGTGAAGGAACACCAGTGCACTTATTGTGTGTACATGCACATCACTGCTCATATTGTGTGTACATACACATCACTGCTTATATTGTGTGTACATACACATCACTGCTAATATTGTGTACACATGGACATATATGTCAGGATAGCCGAAGAGCGGCACAATTGCAAACAGAATGGTCACGAGGTCAGACCGCAGGCTGGTCAGACAGCGGATCACACATGACACAACCAAAAGGCTTACGAGGCACTGGGACCCAGACACAGCAAAAGAGGCTCAGCCCCAGAACCCCGTATGAGCCCAAAAACACCCCACACCCAGCTCAGAATGTTCACCAAGCCAACCAAGAACTGAACAGCACAGGAGCGAGATAAGACCGCACCCTGGCAAGACTTAATGACATTACAAACAACCTGAGAAACGAACCTCGGAATATGGGACCTAGGCGACAGGATAACCCACCAGTAGGCCATCGAGGCAGAACCGGTGGCACAAACTGCAACTGAAGACAACAAGATACATCCCCAGCTGAAACAAGCAACAAAGACCAGGAAACCCCTTTATAAGCACATCAACTCGGGCTCTTTCAGGCTCTTGATGCGTGGAGCCAGCAGCAAGGAACAAACTTCCCAGCAGGGCTGAAGGAACAGAAGCTTCTGTGATGGAGGAGAGCAAGAAGCTCAGCCATCAGACAACTGGAGGCAAGAGACCTAAACAAGAACCAGAAAGATACAACATCCAGACCGAAGGAGACACCAGAAACCGAGCAGGAGGAGGAAGAGAAAGAACCCACCCAAGAAACAGGTTTAAACAGCACATCATCAGGCCAGAGGCACATGAGACAGCCTGTGAAACAGAGCTGAGGCAGTAATGATCCTGAATGCAAGCTGCAGTGGCTCTGCCAATACTGCACAACAAGAGGTGACAGAAATTGGCAAAAGATGCTGAATAAGAAAATCCAAAGAGAAAGGAGAGTACTGCACAATCAGACATCGAAGATCAAAGGTGTTCGGTGAAAGGAAGAGAACTTTCTTGAAAAGAAAGGAGGTAGCAAAAAAAGTGCCATGATGCCCACACTGTTGCTGTGAGCATGTGAGACACTGTCACCGATGCCACCCAATCACCAAAGGGATGATGAGAAGAATGTATAAAAAAAACTAGATGCAAAGAGCACAGGAAAAGGACGAGCCAGTGAAACCAACACTGGCCAGACCCACCTTGGAACTGAGAAATGCCTTAACCAAGATGGAGCTGGCCAACAGGGACAAGAAACTCTCGAAGCAGACCCCAACCTGGCTGGGAACAGGTGCTACAGCTGGCCCAAGGAAAGGCACAGGAACCCATTGTCCAACCAGACCAGCAGCTGAATGCACCCCTCCCCCATTGCAGAGCCTTGTAAAGGGAGATGGAGCCAAGCAGAAGGGCAGGAAGGAGACCACACCGACGCAAAGAGGTCCAGAACCAGCCACCTGAATTGCACGGAAAAATGTAGGAAAGAGGAGGCCCAGAAGGTCCACCCCACAAAAATGGGACAAACTAACCGTGAGGAAATGGACCCTCAGGACATGAAAGCACAGACAGCCAACCCCAAGAACCCAGCAGAAGAGCTCCATACAACATACAGCTCCAAGGAGGCAGAGACCAGAGCGAACCTCGCTCCCGGTGGAAACAAAGAAATACCGGGTAAAGATCCTGAAGAATCCAGAGCACTGAGTCTGGGGACCCAACCCTCCCAGAGCGCAAGCCACATGGCCACAAACCCTAGCCACACAGCAGAGGGAGGTACCCAGGAACGAAGGACCAAGAAAGCAGACGACACAGCAGCCAGTAAGGGTCAACAGGGCTTGCCCCAAGGAACATGGTGCCAGCAAAGCCAAGCACAGCAAAATGTAGGTGCATGCACACACAATACTAGAATGACTGCCGAAGCACCTGGGGACGGCTCAACATCCATAACAGCAGAGCAATAGCCAGGGCACGTACACCAGAAGGGGGGAAGGCTAGGACAACAGTCAGCCCTAAACGAGGCTCAATCAAGTCCGAACCTGGGCCGGAACCAACAGGGACCACAAGCAGCCCAACAGAAACCAGAACCTGACAACCCAACAAGAATCTGAACTCTGGGTATAAGACATGGAGACTGGCTGGGTGCCCACACCAGACAACATTTGAGGTAGGCAAAGACATGACACTGAACTAAGTGTGCTAACATGTGGGAAGCCAGAATGAAGACAAATGGAAAGACACCTGATAAAGCAGGAGAGAAACCCCACCCCAGAAGGAAACAAGCTCTGATCACCGACAGAGAACAGGATGAGCTAAGATGCATTCCAGAGGTTCAGGGAAACAAAGCCAAGTGGCCATTCCACGAAGGAGACTAATCACCGTGGTCACAGGAAATGCAGGCAAGAAGAACCACATGATGTTTTGGCTGAAATCATGCAGGCAAAGTTCAGGCTCCCACACAACTGCTCAACCAACAAGTCACTTGGGGCCGATCTAACACTGGACGGCGACATTGCTGCAGGCGGAGCAGTGCTGTGGGAAGCAGGGAAAAGACACACTGACCAAGAGTTCTAAAACAGACCAATAAGGTCTGAACCCGCAACTAAACCAACTTGGACGTTCGCCAGTTCACCAGGAACCTGGCAAGCTGGGAAAGAGCCAGATCTCTGGCCAGCCGACACAGACTGGCTGGGAGCCTAAACCAACCAGTTGTCGAGATAGGCCAGGACACAAACCCCCCCAAGAGATGTAGCCAGGTCACAACTACCCGACACTAACCTGGTAAAGACCTGAGGAGGCCAGAGTCAAGCTGAAGGGCTAAACCTTGAAGTGATGCCCCAAAACAAACCCTAACCTGAAACCTTGGGTAAATAGGGACACCATCCAGGAACTTGCCTATAATACCAGACAAATCTGTGCTAAAGTGATCATGCATAAGATGAGACAGGGAATAAAGCTGTACAGTTCCAAGCGGTCAAGAATGTACCATACGTCCAACCTTGCTTGGAGACTGGGAACAACTGTTCCCAAAGAGATGATGTTAACTAGACTATATTTGAGTCCAACCATGTTGCAATGACTGCAGAGCTGAGGAGAGGACTATTGTGACCCAATATCCTTGAACTGAACAGAGGGAGTAGGGACCAATTCCACCAGAGACCCTGGAAGATGACCTGGTAAGCCTATGAATTGTGGGATTAGGAACAGATAAAATGGATCAAATATTCCTCACAGTGCTATCAATGAGGCAAACCATGAAAGGGCCAGCACAAAGATCCATGGCCATGGCCACCCTTCTGTGATGCATCATGATGACGACAAGCAGAAGAGGCAAGGGCTCGAACATCTGACCATGCCGGACTGCATCCAAGCAGAGGGGACAGAACTCTTCTGCAACAAAACCTGACTGAGGGACCAAAATGCTGCACCAGTAGTTGAAAGAACCTCAGAGACAGCCTCCTATAAAAAGAGGCTAGGCAAAATGGAGGCAGACAAAATAGTTAAGGACCAGGCCAAATATAAAGACTGGCCAGAACAACCTGCTGACATTTGAGATGGGACAAGTAAAAATCTGCCACTGCCTCCATAGAGAGGGGAATGAACAACTTGGGCAGAACTGCCAAAGCCAGAACTACAGGCAAGTAAGCGGCTCCACCAGTGACTGATGCCAGGACATCCAAGCTGTTATGGAGCTAAGCCAAAAAGAGCTCCATGAGAGTCCAAAGACAACAAAAATACTCTGGCCGTTGTGCTGATGTATAAGTAATACATATGCAATAATCTGGCCATTATGTTTATGTATGAACAGTACAAAAGCAATAACCTGGCCATTATATTCATGTATAAATAGTACACAAGAAATAATCTGGTCATACAAGTAATACAAGTGTTCTTATTTGCATATTTTCAACAATGAATTGTACCTATACAGGTACAGTACTTAAATTTCATTGGGTGCACAAAACATGTGTACTGTATTTGTGGTTTTAACACACTACTGAACTTAAACTGTTAAGGTTTTGCTGTAAATCTTTCCATCATATCTCAGATCAACACTTGCAGATAAATTTTGTATAAATATGTTTGTCAATTAATGTTAGTAATAGCTTTACTATTACATATATGATCTTTATGTTCATTACAATTATGTAAATACTACAAACTCACCTACAAATTCTAGTTAGTTCTTTAGTGTCAGAATAACAGCAATCACTTGTTAAATATGGAGCATTCTGGTAATGGCAAAGATGATGCATAATATTTTCAATTACAGCTGTTCTTGTGTGAAATCTTTGTAATATGACAATGACTATGTAATGGCCCCTTAAAAATGTTAAAAAATATTTCCTAACAATATATTTTGCGATAGAGTATATAGTAATTCCCCAAAAAACTTTAAAAAACCTATTTTACACAAACGTTCATAAAATTATAACTACTGCACTAACAAATAATAACACACAATACTGTATATCGGTGAATAGGTACGGACAGAGATGTGTTGCGGGACTGGGGCAGATTCCACAAACTTTAGCAAAACTAAAATATACTTTGACATTACTGTACACTCAAATAAATGATAATCCTACATAATTATAAACTTAAATGATTATATAATTTATTTAAAATAAAATAAAAAATAAAATATATTTATTTCATAAGAATAACAAGTTAATTATCAGGAGAAAGTGCCAAGCCATCACGACTATATAGATAAGAATAACAAGAGAAATTCTATTTACTAAACTGAGTGTTTATGATCATGTACTAAACCAAATATTTTAATCTAAAATAAAAATGACAATGTCATCTCAAATACTTGAGACAAAAACAGATATAAAATGTTATTAAGTAGGCCTCTTTGGATTAGAGTTTAACCAAATTACCATGAGTTATATATTGCTATAAAGAGTAAACAAAGAACCAGCATTGAACATAATGACATGCCTCTTCCTGGTAAGGTCTTGATGACTCCCTGGTTATCTTACATGATGGCTCCCTCTGGTGAGTAACTTGAGCCATGGGAGCCCTAAATAGCCTAGCAGGGACCTGAGCCAGAATGTGGTCCCCTCACAGAGGTATAGGGACCAAGAGATTGCTACAATCAACCTCACTGAGAAAACATCCAGAGTATAAGTGAAGCAATACAGACAACTGCAAGGTTCAAAGAAAACGCAACAGCCACATGACTTATGAGCAATTCATCAAGACTCAAATGAATTATTCTAAACAAACTCAGGTTGTGAATGGCTGCCAACAGGTGGCAGTACCACGGGAGCTCAAGGCTTCTGCGCCATCTTTGCCAGAGTCTGGAACTCAAAACAATGAGCTGCCAGGACCTTGGTTAAACCCCCAAGCCAGAGCATCAGCCCGGTATGGGCTGATACTGTCTGCTTCTATCTGGACTTAAAAAAAGTCATTTGATACAAGTCCCACACACAAGACTGTTCTGGAAACTAGAAAACAGTGTGATGGTCAGGCCACTGACTTGGATGAAAATTTTTCTAATAGAAATAGAAATGAGAGCAGTGATCAAGGCAATATATTAGACTGGAGAAATGCCATTAGCAGAGTACCACAAAGTTCAGTCCTAGCACCAGTAATGTTCACAGCTGATAAGTTACTAGGGAGGAGTGTATATGTGTATATATATATATGTGTATATATATATGTATATATATAATACATACATACATACACATACAGTATAAAACAGCGTTGAATGTAATGAAACACCAGTTTCTGGGTAAGACCCAGAGGCTCCCCGGAGCTAACCGGGCTGATATGAATGTATTAGACCATGGCATCAATCTAAGCCAATGGAGTTCTATGCCTACTGGGGACCACGAGCCAGAACCTGGCCCCCTCAGAGAGGCACGAGGAGCAATGGCCTATAGAAACCCCCGTGTGGTTGGAATCATTCTATGTTTGCCATTGACCGGGTCTGGCACCGAGAAAGGTAAGCGCCCCAAAACAAACCCCTATTCTGGTTAAGAAATTGCTACTGAAAGTCGAACTGGTGGACAGAATTCCTCAAATGATAACAAGCAAATGAGCATGACGTCAAACCCTCTTGAGCACCCCTCAAACTCGCACAAGGTGAGAGGGGACCCAGGGGTTGCTTCCATCGGATCGAAGTGCCCCCACAGGGGGCACTTAGATCACTTCCCAGGGTCCTTAGATGGAACACATGCTAAGGGAAGCTCAGGCAGGGTACTGCTAACCAGCGCTCAAAGTTCCCAACAAAATGGCTAGAGCTACTCCCCCTGGGATGTGTACATTCACGGGGTCTTAGCGGGGGACCACCAAGATACAATCGGGCGACACCAAAACCAAGTGGGCAGAATCCCCCACCAGGCAAGAAAAAAATAAAAGAGGATAACGTACCCACGCGGAACAGAGCCAGCCGCTATGAGAGGTGACAACTAGCTGCACAGTACCCTGCGCCCCAGTGACAAATACTACCCCTACAAGAGGCAAACGGGGGGTGAAGGAAACACCCCAGCTGACTCCAAAGGCGGCCAATCACAGAGCAGCAAAAGACCTCACAGAGGTAACCCCCTACGGTGACTTGTGGAAGATAGCTCCAAACACCAAGGGCAGTACAGTACTTACTGGGCATCTAGGGAAGGTGACCCTAGGCAATTCAGCCCGAGTACTTGTGAATATACTCCTGGCTCATGCACCACTGAGGACAGCACCACACCACAAGGCACTGTACTGGAAATCAGGAGCCCGAGTTGCACGACTTTGCCAGCCTCACATCAGCCACAGAACTGGTGTGTGGATAGCCAGCGCGGGGGTTTGGAGCTACCTCTTTCCCATCCTGGGAAGGGGGGAGCTCTGCAGACAGTGGCGCGGTGACGTGGTGACGTCATGCTCATTTACTCGTTATCATTTGGGGAGTTCTGTCCACTAGTTTCTCTTTCAGTAGCAATTTCTTAACCAGAATAGGGGTTTGTTTTGGGGCGCTTACCTGTCTGGGTGCCTGACCTGATCAATGGCAGACATAGACTACTTCCAACCACACTGGGGCTTCTATAGGCCATTGCTCCTCGTGCCTCTCTGAGGGGGGAAGGGGCAGGTTCTGGCTCGTGGTCCTCGGTAGGCCTAGAACTCCATTCACTTACACTGATGCCAGGGTCTAATACATTCATATCAGCCTGGTTAACTCCGGGGAGCTGAAGGGGCTTCCCCTAGAAAAAAAATTAAACGACTGTCATGATCTTCAAAATGACCTAGGCAAAACAAGTGAATGGAGTACCACATGGCAGATGGAATTAAAGTAAATAAATGTAATGTAATGGAATGTGGAATAGGAAAAAAACAGGCTTTACTCAACCTATTAATTATGGGAAAAGATATTAAAAATCCTTGCAAAGGAAAGAGATCTAGGAATTGTTTTAAATAGTGTAGTAAGCTGTTACCAGATGACCACAAAGAACATTGTGCAAGGAGCTATGCTACACTTTCCAACTTCAGATTCACTTTTAAATACCTAGAAGTGAAATACTAAAGAAATTGTTCATGACTTTTGTGAGACCAAAATTGGAATATGCAGCAGTTGTATGGTGCCCTATTTTTCATAAAGCACATCAATAAACTGGATATGTGGGTTGGGTTTCTAATTTTTAGCCACGTTATTGCGACTTGCTCTCTGCTTAACGCATACAAACATAGATGTGGCGAGATAAACAAAATATTAAATTTAAAAGATGCTGGTGAAAACAACTGGTATCGTCACTCTGGCAAAGACAAAACTTGAAGAACCATTTTTAAATAAGGTGATTTTCCCAAGTGACTACTCAGTTTGAAGATTTGACAGAAGACAAAAAAGAGGTAGAGTCAACACATTGCTGTACTAGTGAAAGTGAATCTAAAAGGAATAGGAATCAACAACCTGCATGTTGTGGACCTGGTGCACTAGAGGTCCACTGGAATTAGAATACACATCAGTTGAGTGGTGTCTGTATCTCAAGAAGCCCATCAATAAACTAGAATGGGTACAATGACAGGCTACTAAATGGCATCTAGAACTAAAAAAAACAAGAGCAATGAGGAGAGTAAAAGCATTAAAGCTGGAAGACAAAAGAAAAAAACAGGTGATATGATCACCTGCTACAAAATAGTGGCAGGAATCAACACAGTTGACAAGGAGGAACTTTTGAAATTTGAAACTTCAAGAACAAGAGATCACAGATTCAAGCTAAGGAAACAAAGGTGCAGAAAAATATACAAAAGTTTTCTTTTGCAAACAAATTTGTAGATGACTGGAAAAATTTGAGAGAGATGGTGGATGCCAAACTGGTCAGTAGTTTGAAAATGTCATATAACGAAGATTATATGGAGGATAGGACTCCACGAGCATAGCTCTCATCCTGTAGCTATACTTTGTTACAGTACAAGTATGTGACATGAACATTGTCCTCCTTTGTTGCCAGCAAATGTTTTAGAGTAACTTTTCTATCAAGACTAGAAAGCTGAAATTTCTCAGCTACTGATATAAAATATTAATACATTATGTTAAAAATGAAATTAATTCACTGATAAGATTTCAGTTCTGGCAACAACTGAACTAACATTGTAATTCTTATCCTATTTTACATACTTAATTGCTAGTCCCTGACTCATGTCTTCTTCCCCTCAAGGGCTTGCCACTGTAATACAGTACGCAGAGTTGTATTCATTTACAAGTGAGGACAGTGTTTGTCTTATGAGAAGTAGCATACAAAATGTACCATAACCAAGGAATACCAAATGAATACGAATGCTATTTCATGATACAAGAAATATTCAAGTGTATTAATACAAATATGTTATCCATAAAATCCACTGACAATTTTACAGTTTTCTTTCCGAGCTTTTAATCTTGTCTTTTTCTGTTTATGAATGCAAGTTACAAATGTCTAAATTTAGAGAGGGTTGAAGGGTTCGGAAGTAAGAAGCAGAGGTATAGTACATGATCAGACTATAACAATTTATAAAAACACAATCACCAGAAACTAGAACATATCTCCTCATGTCTATTAATACAGTATGTATTTGGTACTCAAACATTAAACAAAATTAATTATTATTTATGTTATTATAAGCACAACCCCATTGAATTTCCTCCTAGATATCTTCCTTTGAAAACATACTAATGGTGTTTTAATACCTTGATATATGTGACATTCAGATTACTATGCAATGAAAACATCCTTATTTTAAATGAGCATGAGCATTCATATAGAAGCAATTTGAATGTTATTCTAACTGAATGATGAAAATATTTCATATACAGTATTACATATAAAAAATCATATATAACATTAAATAATAAAGTTTAGGTAGGAATGAAGTGATTACTTTTATAATAAGCTCTTTATCATATATAACACCTTGTTAGTAAATCTTAACTCAAAATATTGGTGAATAATGTAAGTTATGATAACTCCCAAAGCATCTTCCATTTCTTATTGTTGCTTTACATTACTCGGCACTGTTTCTTATATTCAGCTTCACTTTCTTCATCTAACTCCTTTGGAAAAGGTACCTTACCTTCTACATTTGGCATATATTTCTCCATGCTAAGGCCATCACGCTGGTAAAACAACATGTAGGCAGAATTGAGATCAATTTGTGACTCATTTACCTCCTGTGAGTGATAAAAATATCAGTAGTGAATGTAATGAAACACCTCTTTCTGGTGGGTCCATCAGTGGCTCCCTGGTGCTAGCCACTTGGGCATAGCTATACAGGTATCATGCCCTGCCACGCCCTTGTGAGTTATGAAAGACTTCTGGCATCCAGAGATAGAATCTGGTCCACCCAAAGAGACACGGAGCTGGGAATACTAGATCAACCTAGACCAAGAGCAAATATCACCTGAAAGGTACAGTGATTAAAACAAAAAAAATAATTAATAATAATAAAGTATTTCTATTATTATTATTATTAATATTAAATGTAATTAAACATTATGTTATTAAATAACATTAGATTTATGTTATTCCTCATTACATTAGAAGGAGACCGAGCCAAATCGGAAACCCAACACTGACACATGCAGCATGTCATTGGATGGGAACTATCCACTACTCAACAAGCAGTACAGCAGAGGAAGGAGGGATGAATGAATTCAACCAGTGGAATGAACCAAAACCATTGTGCATCCCTGAAGCTTGCACACAGTGAAGGCAGGTTTGATAGAAAGTTCCATACCCAATCTACACTACAGAGACCTGTGGGGAATTTTCCAGTGCCGGCAGGAAAAACAAACCAGGGGCCAGATTCACGAAAGCACTTACGCAAACACTTACGAACCTGTACATCTTTTCTCAATCTTTGGCGGCTTTGTTTTCAATTATTAAACAGTTAATGAGCTCCGAAGCACCAGGAGGTTGTTTATAACAATAACAACATTTGAATGGGAAGTTTTCATGTTTGTAAACTGTTTAATAAATGTAACCAAAGCCGTCAAAGATTGAGGAAAGATGTACACGTTCGTAAGCGCTTGCGTAAGTGCTTTCGTGAATCTAGCCCCAGGAACACTACTGTAGGTGCAGGGGATGCTCACCAAGCAAACACCTAACCCAGCTAAATAAATATGCAGTTGAAGAAGGTGTAGATGACATGTAGGAAATCTAGCAACCCCACACAATCCAAACCCTCCAGGAAAGCAACCCTGACTGGGCATGGCCAACATTAATAAACATCTAAGGAAGGAAACCCTAAACACTTGCAGCTCAAGGTGAACAAGTGACTCAAGGTCCACACAACAGTGAGACTAAGAAAGAACAAATACAAGCACAGTCCCCTGCAGGACAGAGTCTAAAGGATAACCAACACTTATCTGGAAAAAAAAGGAGAGGCCGGTGGTGGGAACATGATGAACTTGTGCTTTGGCAGCACTTGGCACATGATCAATTTGATATCACTGGGGGACTCAAGGTTGCTGGGGGTGCTACCCAGAGGTGGGAAGGTGCAAGTAGTGATGGTAATGATCTATCTACTGTGTTCTTTATTGTCAAAGTTACTAATATTTTCCTTGCAGCTGTATGATTTCAAGCGCTCTACCTTTTTGGCGGTATTTGCTCTTGACCTGGGCTGATCTAGTATCTCCAGCTCCCTGTCCCTCTTTGAGTGGACTATATTCTATCTCTGGTCTGTGGTAGGATATTATGTCTCCCAAGGTTCTGGTGGGGGCATGATACATGTTGAGCTATCCAGTTGGCTAGTTCCAGGGGCCACTGAGGGGTCCCTCCCAGAAGTGCAGTAATCAGTATTAACTAAAATATAAACTACCATATCTTAGATTTATCACAAACCAGCGTTGAATGTAATGAAACGCCATTTTGTTGGCGAGACCTGGAGGCTTCCCGGAGCTATCTGGGCTGATATGAATGTATTAGACCCTGACATCAGTCAAGCGAATGAAGTTCTAGGCCTACTGGGGACCACGAGCCAGAACCTGGCCACTTCAGAGAGGCACGAGGAGCAATGGCCTATGGAAACCCTTGTGTGGTTGGAAGCATTTAAGTTGTCTGCTATCAACCGGGTCAGCCACCCAGAAAGGTAGGTGCCCCGAAACAAACCCTATCTTTTTAAAATTTTGCTATTGAAAACTGAACTCCTCAAACTAAAAACGAGCAAATGAGCATGATGTCACAACCGTTGCCGTGCCGCTGTCTGCTCAGCTACCCCCCCTCCCGGGAAGGGGAAAGGGGGAGCCCCAGACCCCCCACGCCAGCTACCCACCCCCAGTTTAGAGGCTGGATGTCAAAACCACCGACCAGCGGGAGGGAGGGAGGGTTGCTGGGGAGCCTCTGGGTCTCACCCAGAAAATGGTTTTTCATTACATTCAACGATGGTTTTCTGGGGGGAGCCCCTTTGGCTCTCTGTAGGTACTTAACCAAAGATAAAACGAGAGGGACCTTGGAGGCAGTTGCCACTTGCTCCTCAACTCGAAGTCGACTTGAAGGAGCATCAACGAAGCCACCTGCTCTCTGTACAAATGGTGATAGACCCACCTCAGAAAGATTAGACGTAAAGACTTGAGAAGATCGAACCAGCTACGTAATGGACTGACCCAATCTGCTGAAAGAGGCGGAGCCACAGGAAGATCCCCCGGGTTCGGACATCAAGCAAGCAGCGCCTGAAACCAAGGCTGGGCCAGTCACCAATGGGCCAACAGGATTACTCTCTTTTGGTAAATCTACAAGCGAGCGAGGTGGACCTGGAGCAACAGCAGAACCGGGGGCTACTACCAGTGACGAAACTTCCTCCTAACCAGAGGCAAACAGAGGCGCATGAAACACCCCAGCTAACTCCAAGGGTGGGCAATCACCAGGCAGCAAAAGTCCACAGAAGAGGTAGACCCCAAGTGACTTTGTAGAAGATAACCCCAAGCCACAAGGGCAGTACTTACAGGGCACATAGGGAAGGTAACCCTAGGTGCATGCAGCCCGAGTACTTGTGAAATTACTCCTGGTTCACACACCACCACAGAACAGGACCACACCATAAGGCACAGCACTGGACGTCAGGGACCAGAATCGCACAACCGCCAGGTCTCACATCAGCCTCAAAACTGGGGGTGGATAGCCGTTGCGGAGGGATGGGGGGGGGGGGGGGTCTAGGGCTTCCCTCTGCTCCCTCCTGGGGAGGGAGGAGCTGCGCAGACAGCGGCATGGTGACGGTTGTAAGGTCATACTCGTTTGCTAGTTATTAA
Organism: Procambarus clarkii; assembly: GCF_040958095.1. NCBI lineage: Eukaryota > Metazoa > Arthropoda > Malacostraca > Decapoda > Cambaridae > Procambarus > Procambarus clarkii. The sequence goes on along the minus strand of NC_091218.1, from coordinate 24,950,547 downwards.
TTTGGGGTTCAACAGTTCGGCTTTCAGTATCAAAATTTTTAACCAGATAGGGTTTGTTTTGGGACGCCTACCTTTCTGGGTGCCCGACCCAGATGATGGCAGACATAGAATGCGTCCAACCACACGGGGGTTTCTATGGGCCATTACTCCTCGTGCCTCTCTGAGGGGGCCAGGTTCTGGCTCGTGGTCCCCGGTAGGCCTACAACTCTATTCGCTTGATTGATGCCACGGTCCAATACATTCATATCAGCCCAGATAGCTCTGGGCTCCCCCAGAAATATCCTTTAACTTGTACTTAAATCACAATTCAAAATGTTTATTTTTGTACAATAAAACAGCATGTTATATTTTTACTTATTTTCTAGTTGAAGCTTTAATTATGATGATAAATTAGATAAAACATGCTGCTCATAAATATTTGTATTATTTAAAGTAAAATATAAAGATGAAAGCAAGATGAAAATCTCATTCAAATAAATTAATTCATTGGAGTAAATGGGGAAAAGATTAACAATTACCTTACAACTGCTATCATTGAAGCAAATCCATTTTCCCTGTGGGTTCTTGGCATAGCAGACATAATGACCTCCCTCCATAATTCCCGTATGACACTGCCATAAAGATGCACACAATTATTAATTGCAAATTATAATATATTCATTATTATACATTAAATGTTATAATATTTTTGAGTTAGTACTCAGTCTCTTTCTAAGGCAAGATCCTACTGGTAACTAGGATAGGCCCTAGCTTAGTCAGGGCAGATGCCTTGTTGGTTGAATGTTTTCTTGGTCCCCTGTTCCAAGGCTAGTATTTCCCAGGTTGTCCGCAGCATCACCAAATCTACTCAGCCTGCAGTCTATCCTCGAGCCCATGATATTCACCAATACGATGCATTGGCCGCAATGTCCTCCAGCATGTCCTGGACTGATGTTCAACCTCAGGGTCTTTGACATTTTACCAAGAGTTGTGGCAGCCCGGTAATTGATTAATGTTCCTGGTCCTAGCTGGTCATGTGTTGCATTGGGCTGTATCTCCTGGCCTGGATTATCTTCTTTGTCCTAGTGCAATCTACTACTACTCCTCCCTAGTAACTAACATATAAATAAGCTCAACTAACATAAATTAAGTTTTGCCTGTACATTAAGTTTTAACTGTATAAATCTGCATGCAAATTGTGGCCAGAGTATATATTGGAAAATCTAAGTGACACACTTCATGTCAGAAAACAAAAACAAATATTGCATTTTTACTACTTGTTTCAAGATTTTTCTCAAACATAACAAATCTTAACATTTTTAGTTTTTAATAGTTGTATAAACCAGTAACCAGGAGGCCTGGTCAAAGGCTGGGCCAGGTTCCATTAACCTCCTGGAATCTTCAACAGGTAGTCAACAGGTAATACCTTTAAAAACTGAAAATGAGAGATGCGAGTTAATTCAGCTTAAAGCATTGTAGGAAGAATATTTTTATCCATTATATTAAGCTTTCACATGCACAAAAAATACTTACAGCAATAGCATAGAGGTTGTACTTGAGGTCAAGTGGGTCATATCCCTCCTCCAAGCGGTGCTGGTGGAAATCCTGAAGGGTGTCCCCATATAAAACCGAGCCATTTCTTATACGTCTTTTATTTCCTCCTTCACTACCCCCAACATTTCCATCACGAGGCATCCCTGGATATGAACTGTGGATAATGCAATTAAAATGCCATGTATTTATTAAAATCAGAGAAGAATACAACCCAATCTTATAGGAAATGTGTACAACATTGCAAAACCCTAAATTGTAAAGAAATTAACTCTAGAAAAAAACATTTGAGACCAATTACCTGATAGTTGTGCCAATGATGTTCCCATTTACTGAAGCATTCATAGAGTTTTTACCATTTCTCAACAACAACTCGTCATCATAGTTTCCTTTAATATGCTCAATTATCTGTGAAAAAAACCCAGCATTGAATGTAATAAAATGCCAATTTCTGGATGAGCCCTGGTGGCTCCTTGAAGCTACCATCTCTAGTGTAGGTCCCAACTACTAGGTGCCATCAGTCACCGAGTTCTCTGGCCCACCAATAACCCAGAGCCAGGACCTGGTCTCCTCACAAAGGCAAAGGGAGCTGTGGTATTTATATATTAAGTTATTCATTTATGCCACCTTTAGGAAGATACCTAGAAAGTCAGTGAGTCAAAACAAACCACAGCTGGCTGCCTTTGAGACCTGCAGGCTGAAAAACAGCCACAGAACTCCCCAAACTATGTAAACAAACTGTCAAAAATGTTATAAACCAGTGCCCGCTCATTTGCCTCACTCTCTCCCGGGAAGGAGGAGGGAAGGAAGGTTGGCTCTCAGGTAGCTACACCATCAGTTTGATGAATGATGTAAGGACCAGACTCCCTGGGGAAGAAGAACAGACGGAGCCACCAGGGGGTATCCAGAAATTGGAATTTCATTATATTCATTATATGGAAGAGGATTTCTCTGTTATATTTGTTCGAGGTTAACTAAAAGAATAAAACTTAACTGTAGAATGTATTACACTGATTAGAAATTTACACAACATTTAAAACCTACAAGGTTCATTCTCAAGTGAGGAGACAGGATGTTGTTGTTGTTTTAGATTTAGCTACTCGGAACTAAAATTTCCATGTAGCACGGGCTATGGTGACCCCGTAAAGAACCTATTGTATTTATTCTGCTGTGAGGTCAGGTACATACAAATAGTTGAGGGCTGAGGAGTAAAGGAAAGAGGCATAGGTCAATAATCTATACTGACAAAGATTAGTCAGGTAATTACCTAAGTGTAGTTACAGGATAAGAGCTATGCTCGTGGTATCCCGTCTTCCCAGTACTCTTTGTCGTACCGTATAATGCTTTGAAACTACTGATGGTTTTGGCTTCCACCACCGTCTCACTTAGCTTGTTCCAACCGTCTCCATCTGTACCACTCCTGTAACAGAGTGGTACAAAAGAAAACTTTCTAATATTTTTTCGACACATTTGTTTCCTTAGCTTGAATCTGTGTTCTCTTGTTCGTGAAGTTGCTGGTTTCAGGAATTCCTCTTTGTCAATTTTGTTGATTTCTATTAGTATTTGTAAGTAGTGATCATATGTCCTCTTTTTCTTCTATCTTCCAGTTTTGGCATGTTTAACACCTCCAGTCTCTCCTCGTAACTCTTGTTTTTCAGTTCCGGAAGCCATTCTGTAGTATGCCGTTGCACCTTTTGCAGTTTATGTGCTTCTCGAGATTTGGGCACCATACAACTGCTCTATATTCTAATTTTGGTCTTACTAAAGTCATGAACAGTTTCTTTAGTATTTCACCATCCATATAATTAAAAGCAAGTCTGAAGTTGGAAAGCGACACATACGCTTCTCTCACAATGTACTTTATGTGTTCCTCTGGCAACAGCTTACTAGTCTATTTCAATTCCTCATTCCATTACATAGCCTTTTATTCACATTGAATTCTATTTGCCATTTGTTGCTCCAAGCACTTATTTTATCTAGATCAATTTGAAAGGCACTACAGGTACAATCGTCTGCATCTCCTATCTTCCCCAGTATCTTCGCATCATCTGCAAACATGTTCATATAATTCTGTTTTCCATCTGGTAGATCGTTTATGTAGATGATGAACATTACTGGTGCAAGAACTGAACCCTGTGGTACTCAGCTAGTAACACTCCTCCAGTCAGATAAATTATCCCTGATTAATACCCTCATCTCTCTGTCAGTTAGAAAATGTTTCATCTATGTCAGAAGCCTCCCTGTCATACCTCCACCATGTTCCATTTCCAGAACAGCCTCTTGTATGGGACTATCAAAAGCCTTTTTATTTTTTTTAGGTGCAGACTGACACAGTCAACCCAACCACCTCTTTCCTGTAGTATCTCTGTGACTATCATAAACACTAAGAAGATTTGTTACACAGGATCTTCCTGTTCGAAAACCATACTGTCTGTTCGTTATTATGTCATTACTCTCTAGGTAATGGAGAGTAGAAGAACTCCCAGAACCCCCATCAAGCAGGTATCAAGCACGTAGGTGTTCAACCCATTTGGCTTTAACTATTTTTTCAAGTGTTTTCACTACCATGCTTGTTTATGATAAGGGTCCATAATTTAGAGGTTCCTCTCGACTACCATTTTTATAGACTGGTACTATGTTTGCCTTTTTCCATATATCTGCTAAGATTCCTGTGCACGAGGATGTCTGGAACATTAATTGGAGTGGAATGCTCAGCTCAGTTGCACATTCTTGCAGCACCCATGGTAAAACTCCTCCAGGTCCAACCGCTTTATTTTTTCCTAGCCTCGTGAGTAATTTTTTCACTTTGGCTTGAGATCTTTATATGTATTCTATGGTGTGCTCTGGAATTGGTATTTGGTCCAGTTCTCTGAAGTCCTCATTTTGTACAAATACAGTTTGGAACTGTTCATTCAGCATTTCACACATTTCTTATTCATTCTCAGTAGTCCTGTTCCCTGTTCTCAATCTCTGGATTTTATCTTTTACATGCAGCTTGCTTTTAATTAATTTATAGAAAAGCCTGGATCTGTTTTACATTTGTCCGCTATATCTTTCTCAAAGTTTCCTTCTGCCTCTCTCCTCACCGCTGTGTACTGTAATGGTTTCTTGCTGGCTTGTATTGCTGGTATGTTTGCAGATTCGGCCTCTTCCGATATTGTGCCCATTTTCTTGTCTTTTTCCTCTCTGGCCCTTTCATAAGCACAAGATGTGCCAATCACAACCCCAGACTTGCCCCAAGGTGAACGCCACCACAAGTGAGGTGGACCTCTGAAGGAGCTTCCCCCCAAACACTTGAGGGAAGAAAATCTCGGAGGTGCAAAGGAAGCACCTTCCTTAACCTGAAAACATGCAGCTCCAAGTGCACAAAACTCCTGGCCGACACACACACAGACATGCAAGGAACAGACACCAAGGAAAAAACCCTAAGACAAGCACTGGGGCCAGAGCGACTGTGGCAGACCCAGCACACATCAGAGGAGAACTGATGGTGGAGCAGGCTATGAGCAGTGGCCTGGCACAGGCTGTCCCCCTTCCTCCCTCCAAACAAGGGGAAAGGGTGGGGTGAATGAGCAGGTGGTGGTTCATAACATTTTTGATTGTTTACGTAGTTTGGGGGAGTTCGATGGCCATTTTTGAGCGTACAGGTCTCTGAGGCAGCCAGCTGTGGTTTGTTTTGACTCGCTGACTTCTGGGTGCCTTTCTCATTGGAGGCATAAATGAACTAAATGTATAAATGTCACAGCTTCCTTCGTCTCTGTGAGGGGAACCAGGTTCTGTCTCTGGGTTCCAGGTAGGCAATAGAACTCCATAACTGATGACACCTAGTAGTTGACACCTACAATGCAGATGGTAACTGGAGGGAGCCACAAAGGGTTTCCCTAGAAAAGATAATCCAAAAATTACAGAATAATGTTACCATTATAAAGACTAATACCAGAAATACAAATTTGTATTTAGCATTTTAGAATTAATATGTACAGTACTGTATATATAAGTGCCAAAATGCTATCAGGATTCTTACCTTATTTTCAGGTACCACTTCTAAAAATATATTATCTTTATCTTGAAGATTTGCCATATATACAGCTGGTTCAACTCCTTCCAGCTCTGCTCTATGCAGATAGATTGTTTGTCGGGGTACAGAAGCCAAGTACTCTGTTGGATCGAAGTCTCTTAAGGGAAAGTTAACAATTTTCTGGCTCTTGATCCATTTGTTACTGACGAATTGAAACCTCTTCAGATGAACGATCTAAATTTTGGGAACAGTAAATAAACAAAGGTCAGAAGGAAATTTAATTAATATTAGAGTACTTGTAAATCTTAATTCAGTTCAAAGTGGTGTCACTTCATTTTTTACAGTACAAAACCATAAACAAAATTACTACATATTTTTCTGTAAATTATAAAATTGAAGTAACTGCCATGAATAATTCTTTGCTCAATGATGCCTTTAACAATCTTTTGTAGCACTGCTGAAAATTAAGAAAACATCAAACTACTACAAATTCGAAAACAGAGGTACCACTGTACATTGATTAGTGGACTCTCAGCATTGGCGAAGGCTTGGACAAACAATCCTTGCTTAATCGAACTTGTATCTTCCACTGAATAATTTGTACCACATACAATTTGTTTGGACCCTCCAGGAATTTGTTAAGAGTGGGGTTCATAAGAGTGAGGACTTGCTATGGCTAGAAAAAGCTAATGTGTAACTTGAAGTTCCTAAGAGTCAGGTATCACTCAACAAAATATAAATATGTTCAATCCCCATTTATTCATTTTTATGGGTAGAAGGTATGGGTCTATATATGGGTAGAGGGTATGGGTCTATGTATGGGTAGAGAAAGGCATAGGACACACAATAAGCCACTCCCATAATTATGTCCACATGCATAATTAAAAAACAGAACATGGACAATCCCTGCCCAGGAATCTCCCATGACCCTATGTGTTTCATCTACAGTACTTGATGGCAAAATATGCTCACTCCAAGTAATGTTTTTCACTTTCAGAGGAATTTTGCAACTGCATTATTAAAAAACTTACCAATATAGGTGGTAATCTCCATATTTGCAATTTTTTGGATGCTTGTTGGATCTTTTTACACTTGTCACAGGAATACTCAAGAGTTTCTTCAGAACAGAAAGCTTCTAAGCAGTCTGACAGTGCAATAGGTTCTACATGTTTGCGACGCATCTCTTCAACACTACCATGTTCCATAAATACCTGTTAGAAAAATTTAGTGTTGATATACAGTATACTGTACTTAAAAAACACAATTATATTTAATCCAAAGTAGCACACAAATAAACCAAGCAATACATATTACAGTACTTAATTAATGCTAACCCTCTCTAAAGCTGTTTGATATCGCAGATGAAGAGCTGTTGGGTCCCAATCAATGGCAAGGAAGGCAGCATTCTGAGAGAAATTGTCATCATCACACGGCAACTGACATCCTCTACAAAATCTATACCAAGGACACCATGCACACTGAAGCCCTTCACGCTCAACAACACGTAGGACAAAAGGGAATTCATAACCCAAGCTGTCATCACTGAAATGATAACCATACATTATTTTATGCATATGAAAACATGAACAAAGATGTTGAATAAAACTAATCATTTAAATGTATGCAAAAAGCAATCTTATAACAAATATCTGACATGTACATTTAAGGGACCCCAAGTGAATGTTGAGTATTTTTTTATATTGTAAAATTTTACATTGCCATGTTAATGTCCTGCCTGACAGCTCTGGAGGAGCTGACCGCCTCCATCGATTACACTGTCAACATCTCAATTTTGCCAGACTTCCTTGCCCTACTACGGCTTGCCCTAATGCAGCCAAAATATGTTAATTACGATCCCCTTCCCTGTGGTCAAGAAACACAAATGAACACTTTTATAAGACAGAAAAACCAGCATTGAATGTAATGAAACGCCATTTTCTGGGTGAGACCTGGAAGCTCCCCGGAGCTATACCGGGCTGATATGCTAATGTCAGACTTTGGCATCAGTCATGTGTATGGAGTTCTTAGGGCCTACCAGGGACCACGGCCAGAACCTGTCCCCCTCAGAGAGGCAAGGGGAGCAATGGCCTATAGAAATCCCCGTGTGGTTGGAAGCATTCTATGTCTGCCATCAACCGGGTTAAGCATCCAGAAAAGTAAGCGTCCCAAAACAAACCCCTATTCTGGTTAAAATTGCTACCAAAAGCCAAACTAGTGGATAGAACTCCCCAACAGAAAACAAGCAAACTAGTATGACGTCACATGTCACCGCGCCATTGTCTGCGCAGCTCCCCCCTCCCCGGGAGGGGGAAGGGGGGAGCCCCAGACCTCACACGGCAGCTACCACCCATCAGTTCTGAGGCTGGATGTCAAAACACGCGAAAACCGCCGACCGGAGGGAGGGAGGGAGGGTTGCCGGGGAGCCTCCAGGTCTCACCCAGAAAATGGTGTTTCTTTGAAACACTTACCAATCATGAGCATGGTTGGGTCCGGCAGCTTCAGTTGGCGGTAGAGGCGAGACTAATCTTGACACCTGCGTCCACACGCCTTGATACAAATCCTGAAATATTAATTACTTTTACCAAAAGACATGGCAGGATGTGCAAAATAGCCCAACTGAAAAGTAGAGGTGCAATAGGCACGCTGAGAGAGAACGTGATCAACATCAAAGGCTCGTGACTTTCTACACTACCTCTACATATACAGGGCATAACTAGCCGCCCTCTAAAAGTGGTCAAAAAGAGAACTCGACAAGCATCTGTAAAGGATACCTGATCAACCAGGCTGTGACTCGTACATCAGGCTGAAATCAGCTTGATCAGAGACTGGACCACCGGGACGTTGATCGTCGAAATAATCAACAGGTAATAACAGATAAGTACTTTATTCCAGTTTTATTTCACTAAGGCTAATTAACAGGTAAATAAATTATGATATCAATTTGTACAGCAAAAAAAAAAAAAAGCATCATATGTAATGAAACGCCAGTTTGTAGACGAGCCCTAGAGGCTCCCTGAAGTTATCACACTGATTAAGTGCCATACTATTAGATGTTATCAGTCGCGGAGTTCTATTGGTCTACTGAGGATCACGAGTCAGAATCTGGTTCCCTCAGAGAGGTGCAAGGAGCGATGGCCTATGAATACCTTATATTTAAAGTGTATCATCTTTGCTACCATCCAAGGAAAGGCACCCAGAAAGATAGGCAAATCAAAACAGATTATTGCATGATTAAAATGAAACCACAGCCTCAAAATTGCCAAAAGAACTCCCCCACATTGAAAACAAAATTGTGAAACTAGTGCCCCGCTAGTTTGCCATTGGTGGAAGGAGGCAGTACTGGGTCAGCTGGACCGCTCACAGTCCAGTTTTATAATGATAAAACCTGCCAAAGACCTGGGGGACAGAGGGTGGTAGGGAGCCTCTGGGGCTCACCCAGAAACTGAAATTTCATTACATTTCATTACATTTCAGTACTATCAACAATAGGTACTCTGAGAGAGAACTCTATCAACATCAGAGGCCCGAGACTGTTCAATAAGCTTCCGCTACACATAAGGGGCATAACTGGCCGACCCCTCACAGTGTTCAAGAGAGAACTGGATAAGCACCTCCAAAGGATACCTGATCAACCAGGCTGTGATTCGTACGTCAGGCTGCGAGCAGCCACGTCCAACAGCCTGGTTGACCAGTCCAGCAACCAGGGGGGCCTGATTGACGACCGGGCCGCGGGGACGCTAAGCCCCGGAAGCACCTCAAGGTAACCTCAAGGTAAGGTATCAACAGAGAAAAACAAAAAGGTTCACTCACCAGGAAGACGGCAGCACCGCAGGTATCAATGCGAAGAAGTGACTGATCTCCACGAGACATGACCCAGAGCAACACAAGGCCACAGAGGACCAGGGACGTTGACAAGATACCTGGCAGCCAAGACCCTGTTAGACCTCCAAAACCCCCCACGCCTGAATATCGACCCAAGACATATTACCCAAAATGGCTGAGAGCGGTGTACTTATGGACATCTTGAGCACAAGGGTAGACTGCAGGCTGGCTAGCTCTAGCTTTAATAACACTGTGGAAAACCTAAGAAATATGAGCCTTAGAACAGGGCACTAGGAAAACCGGATTAACCCACATTGAGTTCACCGAAACAGAACTGGTGGCCTGAAGGTAGCGGAGTAAAGCCTCTACCAGATAAAGTGCATGATTCACCCCCCACCTTCCTGGAGGAACTAAGTATCCACAACTAAAGGACCCCTCCAGAAGCCTGCAGATTTGTTCACCAGAAAAGAAGTAGCCGGCTGCAACCTAACAAATCGATCACCAGGACCCAAAGAAGAAAACCCAAGCGCTGGAGGAGAGTATGAAGCTCACTCAACTGACACCTGGAGGCCAGGGAAAGCAAAAACAACGTCTTCTAAAAACAATCCCGGACCGAAGGGGCCATTGTAAAAAGAGAGGTATAGAGAAAAGAAAGAAGCCAGTCCAAAGACCAGGTGGCCCATGAGCAGACCGGAGGTGAAACAACGCGCTAAAAAGCTTGTGAAATGGGGCAGAAGAAACGTCAACCCCAAACACGAGCTGGCTCGGCTCCGCTAATGCCGCATGATAAGATGCGACAGTATTCTGCATAAGACACCTATCAAGGAACAACCTGGAAAGAAAGAATAAAACAACCCGGTTGGAGATGGAAGTAAAATGACAAAAGGAGAGAAAAAGGCACAAAGACCGCCAAGAATCACTCGACCACCAGGTAAGCACATCAGTAAATAACTGAAGCCGGTCAACCCAGCCTGGCTTTCCCTTCCTCCCGAGAGGGAAGGTGGTGCTTACTAGCAGGGGGAAAGTTTCATTAAGTTTTGGTTGTTTCTTTTCTTCTTGGGAGCCGGTCGGCCGAGCGGACAGCACGCGGGACTTGTGATCCTGTGGTCCTGGGTTCGATCCCAGGCGCCGGCGAGAAACAATGGGCAGAGTTTCTTTCATCCTATGCCCCTGTTACCTAGCAGTAAAATAGGTACCTGGGTGTTAGTCAGCTGTCACGGGCTGCTTCCTGGGGGTGGAGGCTTGGTCGAGGACCGGGCCGCGGGGACACTAAAAAAAAGCCCCGAAATCATCTCAAGATAACCTCAAGATAACCTGGGGGGGAATTCTTTTGACATTTTGGGAGCTTCGGTCTCGTTTTTTTAAACCAGGTAATGGTTTTTGATTTGCCCATCTTTCTGGGTGCTTCCCTGGTGATGGCAAAGATGATAACCTTTAAATGTAAAATGATCATAGGCCATTGCTCCCAAGAGCCAGAATCTGGCTCATGGTCCCTGTAGGCAAAAAGAAGTTTGCAACCGATGACACTGGGTAGTCTGGCACTTAATCAGCGATGATAGTTTAAGGGGAGTCGATGGGGGCTCCCTGCAGAAATGCCATGTTATGGAATGTAGAATAGGAGCAAATAAGCCTCACACAACTTATAAATTATGTGGAAAAGAATTAAATAACTCTAATAAAGAGAGTTCTAGGAGCAGTACTTGGTAGTAGACTGTCATCAGAGGAGCACATAAAGAGCACTGTGCGAGGAGCCTGTGCTATGCTTTCCAATTTCAGACTCACTTTTAAACACATGGATAGTGACATACTAGAGTAGCTGTTCATAACTTTTGTGAGACCACAACTCAACTATGTAGCAGCTAAATGGTGCACATATGTCAAGAAACACATCAACAAACTGGAAAAGATGCAAAGCCATGCAACAAAATCGCTATTGGAATTGAAAGACGAGCTGTGAGGAGAGGCTAGAGATATTAAATACTGTATGCCACAGTTAAAAGATAGAAGAAAAAAAAAGAGGATATGATCACTATGTACAAAATAGTAATGGGAATTGACAAAATTGACAAAAAAGAATTTCTTGAAACTGGCAACTTCAAGAACAAGAGAACATAGATTCAAGCTAAGGAAACAAAGGTGCAGCATAAATATTAGAAAGCTTTCTTTTCCCGGGTGGTAGATGGTTGGAACAAGATAAATAAGGTGATGGCTGCCAAAACTGTCAGTAGTTCCAGATTGCCACATGACAAAGAATACTGGGAAAATGGGACACCACGAGTGTAGCTCTCATCCTATTACTACACTTAGGTAATTACACACACACAATGTGATAAACATGATGACCATAAACAAAAACAAAATAGCATGTCATCACGGGACCTAACAGGAGAGATCTATTCATTCTATTTTTAAGGTACAATAAACAGACAAGATACACTCTTCTGAGATTCCAATTTTTATCTTTAAATAAAATCCATTTATATGACATACAATTTGTATTTTCATGGTGACTAACCTGATGTGTTGCATAGGTACTGCAAGGTATAACGAGAGGTAACCCAAATAAACTTGGTCTGGTCTTTTGTGATGAAAGGAAATACACTTCTTGCCGCATCTAATGAACAAAAATAAAATCATTAATAATGAAACTTATTAGTTCCTGGTAGCACTAAAAATTTTTACATTAAACCAATGCAGCTTATAGTAAAATGAAAACTTCTCATTAATTATAATATTTAAATAACTTTAATCTCATGGTGCCAAATGTTCCAAATACTAAAATAAAAAAAAAATTGATTGCCAAAATTACTATATAGATGTTACAGCAATCTAATTTAAATCTTTGGTTATTATAGACACTAGAACATGGCCACAGAAAAATAACCATTCAATGCTAAATGTGGGCTTTAATCCCTGCATTGCACCACAGTTTAAATCTAACAACACACTGATACACAAAAAAACTTATTTTCTGTGGAGAGCCCTTCGATTCCCCGGAGCTATACCGGGCTGATGTGCACATATTAGACCGTGGCAACCATCAATCAATGGAGTTCTAGTCCTACCAGGGATCAGAGCCAGAACCTGGCCCTCTCAAGAAGAGGCACGAGGAGCAATGACCTAAAGACACCCCCCCGTGTAATTGGAAGCGGTCTTTGTCTGCCATCTACTAGGTCAGGTACCCAGAAAGGTAGGAATTCCAAAATAAACTACTGCTGGTTAAAAACTGCAAACTGAAAGCCGAACTAGCAAGCAGAACTCCCCGTCAAAAAAAACAAACAAGTATGACATCACCACAACAGTCATGCATCCGTCTGCACCCCCTTCCCCCATTGGGGAAGGGGGGAGGGGGGGGGTTGCAGTGTTTGGTGGGGGCAAGTGGGCTAGCTGGATGGGTAACTGGCTGGTTGAGAGGGAGGCAGGCAGGAGTGGGGGTGGGCTGGTGAACTGGTGGGTGGATGGACTGTTGCTGACTGGCAGGCTTCATCATCTATTAACTCGGGACTATGAATCATTAGAGCCGTCACAAACACACAAGAAAATACAGCTTGATTTACTCTTTGATGATGAGATACGTAAAAGTGTACACAAGCTCCAACAGTTGTTGGTTTTCTACATACACAAAACTTGAAATTACTTTTACTTAAATAAATTAGCACATCTAAGAATGGTAAAGAGTCATCTTTTCCCAGTTCCATTGTAAACTTCATGGATGGGGCTAGATTATTTAATTTTAATAAAAATGTGTCCAGGTTTCCTTTCTCAGGCAATAAACAATATACATCAACATAACGGAACCATGATATCCTCGGAGCAAGGTGACTGGTATACTATTATACTATGATGGAGCAAGGTGACTGGTATACTATTATACTATGATGGAGCAAGGTGACTGGTATACTATTATACTATGATGGAGCAAGGTGACTGGTATACTATTATACTATGATGGAGCAAGGTGACTGGTATACTATTATACTATGATGGAGCAAGGTGACTGGTATACTATTATACTATGATGGAGCAAGATGACTGGTATACTATTATACTATGATGGAGCAAGGTGACTGGTATACTATTATACTATGATGGAGCAAGATGACTGGTATACTATTACACTATGATGGAGCAAGGTGACTGGTATACTATTACACTATGATGGAGCAAGGTGACTGGTATACTATTATACTATGATGGAGCAAGGTGACTGGTATACTATTACACTATGATGGAGCAAGGTGACTGGTATACTATTATACTATGATGGAGCAAGGTGACTGGTATACTATTACACTATGATGGAGCAAGGTGACTGGTATACTATTATACTATGATGGAGCAAGGTGACTGGTATACTATTATACTATGATGGAGCAAGGTGACTGGTATACTATTATACTATGATGGAGCAAGGTGACTGGTATACTATTACACTATGATGGAGCAAGGTGACTGGTATACTATTACACTATGATGGAGCAAGGTGACTGGTATACTATTACACTATGATGGAGCAAGGTGACTGGTATACTATTACACTATGATGGAGCAAGGTGACTGGTATACTATTATACTATGATGGAGCAAGGTGACTGGTATACTATTACACTATGATGGAGCAAGGTGACTGGTATACTATTATACTATGATGGAGCAAGGTGACTGGTATACTATTACACTATGATGGAGCAAGGTGACTGGTATACTATTATACTATGATGGAGCAAGGTGACTGGTATACTATTACACTATGATGGAGCAAGGTGACTGGTATACTATTATACTATGATGGAGCAAGGTGACTGGTATACTATTATACTATGATGGAGCAAGGTGACTGGTATACTATTACACTATGATGGAGCAAGGTGACTGGTATACTATTACACTATGATGGAGCAAGGTGACTGGTATACTATTACACTATGATGGAGCAAGGTGACTGGTATACTATTACACTATGATGGAGCAAGGTGACTGGTATACTATTATACTATGATGGAGCAAGGTGACTGGTATACTATTACACTATGATGGAGCAAGGTGACTGGTATACTATTATACTATGATGGAGCAAGGTGACTGGTATACTATTACACTATGATGGAGCAAGGTGACTGGTATACTATTACACTATGATGGAGCAAGGTGACTGGTATACTATTATACTATGATGGAGCAAGGTGACTGGTATACTATTATACTATGATGGAGCAAGGTGACTGGTATACTATTATACTATGATGGAGCAAGGTGACTGGTATACTATTATACTATGATGGAGCAAGGTGACTGGTATACTATTACACTATGATGGAGCAAGGTGACTGGTATACTATTACACTATGATGGAGCAAGGTGACTGGTATACTATTACACTATGATGGAGCAAGGTGACTGGTATACTATTATACTATGATGGAGCAAGGTGACTGGTATACTATTACACTATGATGGAGCAAGGTGACTGGTATACTATTATACTATGATGGAGCAAGGTGACTGGTATACTATTATACTATGATGGAGCAAGGTGACTGGTATACTATTACACTATGATGGAGCAAGGTGACTGGTATACTATTACACTATGATGGAGCAAGGTGACTGGTATACTATTATACTATGATGGAGCAAGGTGACTGGTATACTATTACACTATGATGGAGCAAGGTGACTGGTATACTATTATACTATGATGGAGCAAGATGACTGGTATACTATTACACTATGATGGAGCAAGGTGACTGGTATACTATTACACTATGATGGAGCAAGATGACTGGTATACTATTACACTATGATGGGGCAAGGTGACTGGTATACTATTACACTATGATGGAGCAAGGTGACTGGTATACTATTACACTATGATGGAGCAAGGTGACTGGTATACTATTATACTATGATGGAGCAAGGTGACTGGTATACTATTACACTATGATGGAGCAAGGTGACTGGTATACTATTATACTATGATGGAGCAAGATGACTGGTATACTATTACACTATGATGGAGCAAGGTGACTGGTATACTATTACACTATGATGGAGCAAGGTGACTGGTATACTATTATACTATGATGGAGCAAGATGACTGGTATACTATTACACTATGATGGAGCAAGGTGACTGGTATACTATTACACTATGATGGAGCAAGGTGACTGGTATACTATTATACTATGATGGAGCAAGATGACTGGTATACTATTACACTATGATGGAGCAAGGTGACTGGTATACTATTACACTATGATGGAGCAAGGTGACTGGTATACTATTATACTATGATGGAGCAAGATGACTGGTATACTATTACACTATGATGGAGCAAGGTGACTGGTATACTATTACACTATGATGGAGCAAGGTGACTGGTATACTATTATACTATGATGGAGCAAGGTGACTGGTATACTATTACACTATGATGGAGCAAGGTGACTGGTATACTATTACACTATGATGGAGCAAGGTGACTGGTATACTATTACACTATGATGGAGCAAGGTGACTGGTATACTATTACACTATGATGGAGCAAGGTGACTGGTATACTATTACACTATGATGGAGCAAGGTGACTGGTATACTATTACACTATGATGGAGCAAGAAGAAATTAAAACTATGAAGTTGAATCAAATTATTATGAGGGAACAATGCCAGGTAAACTATTCCTATATGACAGTATTGTAATATAATTCTAAACTATTACAGTAAGATGGAAAGTAAACATTATTATTGTCAGATGAATCAGGATGCAAGACTGTCAGAATAAGAGAAGAGAGCAGATGTGAAGTTATATACAACATTTGGAATGATCTAATTGACTTGGCTCTTACCATTTTTCTATGAAAGGCAATAATGAATCCTTTGTGAGTATTATAAAGGTCATTGTCATGCTGAATTGATGACCTTGCTGATGAAGTTGTTGGTCCCAAGGAATGTGATGATGCCAAACTGCTGCTGTTGCTGCTGCTGTTGCCATTATGTTTAGCTGTTTTACTGCTTGCCATTTCCTGTACAATTCAGAAAAAGTTATACAGTATATAAAAGAAAAAGCAGATTTCCCTACAAACTTTTTTTGTTAGTAAATTACAATGGTTTATTTCTATGCAGAATTATTCGATTGCCTCTTAAAGTAACATTCGCTGACCATATGACCAGCACGACCTCTTGGCACTAGCACCAAAGCTAGTTTTAAATTTACCCTGCAGTCACATAAGGGTTTCTAAGTATTCACTGGAAATCACTCATTATTCCCAGAAAGGCTATACCTGAACCAGTAAGTGAATATTTATAACAAATATTGAAGCCTTTAACACTAAGACGATGGCTCACATCTAAGGGTTAAAGGGTTGACATTTAGCACTATAGAAATATGCTAGGACACTGGCCAACCTCCTATTAGGCCTTCAAATGTTCAATTGTTTTAAATGAACATTTGCATGCCCAACCAGGCATCTCACAGGCTTCACCACCTACCACCCTCTCAGTTGTTGATGATGACGATGATGTTTTAGATTCAGCTACTCGGAACAAAAGCTCCAAGTAGCACGGGCTATGGTGAGCCCGTAGTGGACTTACCTCTCAGAAGATGAGAGGCTTATATAGTTTGGCATCATACAGTGCCATGACTTCTTCGTCTGATCCAACAATCCTAGTTTCCTGTTTTTATTTGCCTGCAGTCATCAAAGACCTCCCGTCTTAACACCATTTATGAAGATACTTATATATAATGTCTATATATAGTGAATAAAAGCAAAAACAGTATGGCGGGAGGAGGAATGTTGGTGAGTGAGGGAAGGAGGCGGCGTTGGCTGGCTTGTGTGTGGCGGCCACTCGTTGTTTTAACTCACCATACCAACTGAGTGGTTTGTTATGGTGAACAAAACATACAGATACTTACATATAACCTGTGTACATAGTGTAATAACAGTAAAACTATTTGTTTATTGTTTTATGTACATAATAATTGAATCACTAATATGCACACCATACTTTTGAGTATAGTGATGGTTCACACATTATATTATATAAATATATCACACTACACACTATTGAATAATAATACTGCAAAACAAACTAAGAAAAAATTAATTGAGACATTGAAATAATTAGGCAATATCATCTTTGTGGCAACTCCCGCCTGACAGCTAAGGCGGAGCCGACCGCCTATGACGATTACTTTGTCAACGCCTCAATTTTTGCGACTTCCTCGCCCTGTTGCGGTCAAAATATGTCACCTACGATTTATTTTTCCCGTGGTCAGGAAACACAAATGAAAAATTATATGACAATTTTTTTTTTTTTTTTTTTTTTTTTTTTTTTTTTGAGCACAGCGGTGTTGATGGCTATTAAGATTGCAGCAGCTTACCTTACCTTGAGGTTACCTTGAGGCGGTTTCGGGGCTTAGCGTCCCTGCGGCCCAGTCCTCAACCAGGCTTCCTCGTTGCTGGACTGGTCAACTAGGCTGTTGGACGCAGCTACTCGCAGCGTGACGTATGAGTCACAGCCTGGTTGCTCAGGTATCCTTTGGAGGTGTTTTTCAAGTTCTCTCTCTCTTGAACACTGTGAGGGGTCAGCCAGTTACATCCCTTATGTGTAGTGAAAGCGTGTTGAACAGTCTCGGGCCTCTGATGTTGATAGAGTTCTCTCTCAAAGTACCTATTACATCTCTGGTTTTCAACGGGGGTAATCTGCACATCCTGCCATGCCTTCTGGTCTCATGTGCTGTTATTTCTGTGTGCAGGTTTGGGACCAGCCCCTCTAATTATTTCCCACGTGTAAATTATTATGTCTCTCTCCTGCCTGCGCTCAAGAGAATACAGATTTAGGCCTTTTAGTCGGTCCCAGTAGTTTAGATGTTTTACTGAGTGGATTCTAGCAGTAACGGAATTCTGCACGCTCTCCAAGTCAGCAATTTCTCCAGCTTTGAAAGGAGCTGTCATTGTGCAACAGTATTCCACCCAGAGAGCACTAGCATCTTGAAAAGTATCATCATCAGTATGGTATCTCTAGTGTGAAAGGTTCTTGTTATCCAACCTGTCATTTTTCTTGCAGTTGTAACTGCTACTTTATTGTATTCTTTAAAGGTAAGGTCTTCTGACATGAGTACACCCAAATCCTTTACATTGCCTTTTCGTTCTATGTTAGGATTTGACTGCATTTTTAAATTTCCGTAGCACATGAGCTAGAATTTATTTTCGTTAAACACCGTATTATGTTCTGAAGCCCATAGAAAGACCTGATTTACATCTGATTGGAGGTTTGCCATGTCCTCTATGTTGTCTACGCTCATAAAAATCCTAGTGTTATCTGCAAAAGAACATACTATAGTACTGTATACTTTCTCCTTTTTATGTCGTGTAACTGCTTTAATAAATAATAATGCACCAACACACTCAGTTGTCTCCACTCACCTGATGTGATGTATGACTAGATTGTGACGTTGATCTACAGGTACTGAGCTCAAGGCTACTGGGACTGGCGACTATACTCTCTGTTGTACAACTGCTGTGAGAAGGACTACTCACTCCTTCTGGAAATAACAAAAAAATTAATTAATAAGAAAAAGACATAAAATACTGGTCTGGAACATACAGTTGTAGCTAGCTACACTGGTGTACTCTGTTTAAAAGTATTATTAGGGCACTTAGAAGTTTTTGTTTATGTATGTTAATGCTACTCTGGGAGATAAAATGTATAATAAGGGTCAATTAACAAGTGTAGAGCAATATTTAGAAACGTGCCCCCATGAGGAACTTCACTCTCAGTGTGAAAGAAAAGGACTTTCAATCCATTCTGAGAAATGTCTTTCAATACAAGCTCAAGTAAATATAGCTTGCAAAGTCTGCTTGAAACACTGGAGGAATTGTTTGCAGGTTGACCTAGGAATGAGCCATTAATCATCTAGTGATTGCCAGATCACTTCAGTTCCCATTCCTTGGATAGAGATGTGTATGATTTTGGTGGTGTAAAATGTTGTATGCTCATGAAAGAATTTTGGGTTTGCTGTTTCAACTTCAACACAGAGGTTGCATATACACCTTTATCGGAGATTAAGGTGTTGAGAATTCCATCTGTAATGTCTGACTAGTGTATCCATAGGAGAATGCCTGTTTGTCTTTGTGTTTCTTTGTCTGTCCAAAGTTGAAGGCCAGATGCTTGGGAATAACCTCACCCAAATTTGGGTGGAGAATGGTCTCGGGTACAGGACATACAAAGGCTGGTCAGGGTAGGCCAAAGTTAAATGCTTTAAGAAATATTAGTAATTATAAAGATCCCCCCATGCCATTCACATGGAGTCAAGCATGAAATTCAGTATGTTCTGTGATTTCTGTGGAATTATTGGTACAAAAGAAAAGAAAAGAAAAGAAAAAGAAATATGAAGAAGAAAAGAAAAAGCCTCCGAGACCCATACAGTTGTTTTGAGGTTTCTTGAGGATGGAAGCAGAGCGGTGGAGTGGGGAAAGATGGAGGGCGTGATGAAAGGGGAACCAAGGATATGGGGATGGGGGGGGGGGTGAAGAGTAGAGAAGAAGGGGTAAAAGACTTAGGTGCAGTTAGATACCCATTCTAAATAACTAAAAGGAAATGTCTGTGTTTGAGAAAGGAGGGGAGGGAAGGGTAGGGGGAGGGAAGGGTAGGGGGAGGGAAGGGTAGGGAAAGGGAAGGATGGGGAGAGACATGAGGGAAAAGGGAAAGAAAGGGGGAGAGTGGTAGAAGAGATGGGGGTTGGGAAAGGGGTGAGCAACAGGGAATGAGGGGGAATGCTGAGGGAGGAGAAAAGAAGAGGGGTGGAATGGGGTGCCCGGGACAGACTAACCAGGGCACTGCTGGGTACCCCTCCTAGTGACCAATAAAACTGAATAGTGATATGATCAATTTGATAAAAGAATATGTAACAATGCAATCTCCCAAAAAAACTTTACAAAAAAAAAAAAAAACGTTGAATATAATGAAACACCAATTTCTGGGTGAGCCCCGGAGGCTTTCTGGAGGTATCGGGCTAATGTGTGATATATTAGACCAGGGCATTAGCTATGGAGTTCGTCCTACCAGGGACCACGAGCTAGATCCTGGCCCCTTCAGAGAGGTCGCAGGGAGAAACGGCCCTGAAAAAAACCCATGTGGTTGGGGGTATTCCTTATCAGCCACTGACCAAGGTTAGGCACCCAGAAAGGTAGGTGTAACAAAACAAACCACCCACATGGTAAGAAAATGACAACTAACAACCGAAAAGAGAGGTAGAACTCACTCCAATCCCAAGGAAACAAGCAAGCAAACTGTCACACTCCACTGCCGCGCCGCTCGTCCGCGTAGTCCACCCCCGAGAGGAGGAATGGAGAGGCCCGGATCTCCCCACATCGGCTACTCAGTCATCCAGTTCAGAAGCTAAGCATCAAACCACGCAAAAAACTGCCGACTGGAGGAAGGGAGGGTTGCCAGGGAACCTCTGAGGCTCACCCCAGAAAATGGCGTTTCATTACATTCAACGCTGGTTTTCTATGAGGAACCCCTATGGCTCCCTGGAGCTACATAACCAAAGAAAAGGAAAAGAGGAACATACCCGGGAGGCGACCGCCACAAATTCTTCAACGCAAAGTAGAGACAACTGGCTGCAACGTGCGACCCAAAGCAACACAGGAACGGCCATGAGCAGGAAAGTTAAGCAAATAATGGGCGGACAGGAATCTGTTCGACCTCCAAAATCCATGCGTTTGAATATCATCCCAAGACAAGTTGCCAAACATGGCAGCCAATGCTGCAAACTTCCTAACGTCATGGGCATGAGGATAGACTGCAGGCTGATTAGACTTAATAAGTTGACCAGACCACACACTAGAAGTTGAAGGGACGATGACGTTTCGGTCCGTCTTGGACCATTCACAAATCGACTTGAGAATGGTCCAGGACGGACCGAAACGTCGTCGTCCCTTCAACTTCTAGTGTGTGGTCTGGTCAACATACTTCAGCCACGTTATTGTGACTCATCGCCTGCATATAGACTTAATAACCCTGCGGACGACCTGGGAGACCCAAGCCCAGGAATAGGCAACGATGGGAAACCGGATCAACCCAAAGTGCATTCCCAGCCACCGAAGCCGAAGTGCGCAGATAACAGCGAAGAGTCGCAACTGAACACAACGCATGATGCACCCCCGGCCTGACCAACCAAGCATCAATGACACAAGGACCCCTCCGGAAATCAGCAGTTTCATTCTTCGTCAGAGAAGAATGAGAAGGCTGCAAACGAACAAACCTACCACCAGGACTGACAGAGCAGAAACCCCTATGCCAGAGGAGAGCATGCAGCTCCCTAAACCGACCCCCCAGAGACCAATGCCAACAGAAACAGAGCCTTGGAAAAACAATCTTGAACCGAAGGGGTCTAACACAAACCGAGGAGAGGAAACATAAGAGAGCACCCTGTTCATGGACCAGGATGGCTCAGGCGGCACATGAGCAAGCTGGAGGTGAAACAAAGTACACACAACCTGCACACACTCCGGCGCAACTCATGCGCCGGAGGAGAGCATGCAGTCCCTGAACCAACCCCCAGAGGCCAATGCCAACAGAAACAAAGCCTTTGAAAAATAATCTTGAACCAAAGAGGCCAACACAAACCAAGGAGAGGAAGGATAGGAGAGCACCCTGTCCAAGGACAAGGACAGCTCAGGCAGTACATGAGCAGGCCGGAGGTGAAACAAAGCACAAGAAAGCTTATGGAACAGGGCAGAAGAGACATCCACCCCGAATGCAAGCTGGAGCAGCTCTGCCACCACCACACGATACGAGGTGACAGTCTTAGGCATCAAATGATGGTTCTGAAAAAGTCAAGACAGAAAAGACAAGACAACCCGATCCGAAACAGAAGACAACCTACGAAGAGAGAGAAAATAGCAGAAAGAATGCCAGGAACTCTCATACTGTCGCTGAGATGAAGCTCCATGCATAATGCACCTGCCAAAAAAGTCTCCTAGTCAAACTACCCCAAATAGAGTAACCTCATTCATCTTTGCCAACATACAAGGACTAAAAACAAGAACAAGAAACAAAGTACCGTTCATAAATGGCCTCCTCACGGAGTCAAATGCAGTATTTGGAGCTTTCACAGAAACCTATGCAAGGAAATTTTTGGACAGTGAGATCTGGATACCAGGATATAATCTATACAGGTGTGATAAGGTAAATAGGTCACATGGAGGAGTGGGTCTGCAAGACCTTGTATGCTCGGAGCTCCTTAACTCTACAAATGAGGTTATAGAGGTACTCGGAGTAAAAATAGAGAAAATAAACTTAGTTATTATTCTAATATACAAACCCCCAGATGCAACGGTGTAGGAATTCGCAGAACAGATAAACAAAATAGAGAATAACCTTGATAATTTGGCGAACCCGATACCTGATATTGTCTTCCTAGGTGACTTCAACTTGCCTAATCTAAGATGAAGAATAGCAAACAAAAATATTATACCAGGAAATCTATCCTGGTATAATAAAATCAAGGAAATCTAGCATCAGTTGGTGCAGCATGGCTTGTAGGGCATTCCTTGCTGGTGGATGCTGCACGACTTGTCGATGAGAATTCAGCATCAGCGGATGCAGCATAGCTTGTTGGGCATTCATTAGTGGCAGATGTTGCACAACTTGTTGATGGGAATTCAGCATCAGATCGTGCAGCATGGCTTATAGGGTATTCATTGCTGGTAGATGCTGCACGATTTGTTGACAGGAATTCAGCATCGGCGGGTGCAGCATGGCTTGTAGAGCATTTGCTACCGACGGATGCCACACGACTTGTCAATGAGAATGCAGCATCGGTGGGTGCAGCATGGCCTGTAGGGCATTCGTTGCCAGCAGATGCTGCATGACTTGTTGAATTCCCAGTGGGTGCAGCATGACTTGTAGACGAAGATTTTTCACAGACCGTTGAAATCATGAATTTATCAATTTTTGTCTGAATCTGATTATCTCTGGCATCGGTGCCGAGACAGTAATATCCTTCAAAATTGAAATTAGCCGCACGAGTCCACAGTAAACAATGAGGACACATGCCCCGACAGAATACATTCATGTCCGTGGGAAAAAACCCAGCGTTGAATGTAATAAAACGCCATTTTCTGGGCGAGACTCAGAGGCTCCCCGGAGCTATCCAGGCCGATATGAATGTATTATACCATGGCATCAGTCAAGTGCATGGAGTTCTAGGCCTACCGGTGACCACCATCCAGAACCTGGCCCCCTCAGAGTGGCACGAGGAACAATGGCCTATAGATACCCACGTGTGGTTGGAAGCTTTCTATGTCTGCCATCAACGGGAGTCAGGCATCCAGAAAGGTAGGCGCCCCAAAATAAACCTCAATCCTGGTAAAAATATTGCTATTAAAAGCCAAACTAGTACCGAACATAACAACTTTGTTAAATCTTTTTAACAACTTTATTCTTTTTAATTAAAAATACTATGTGATCAAATATTAGTGTTACTAAATATACAAACCTCTTAAGCAAGGTGAACTATGATGAGTAGAACGCTGTATGTGAGTGAATACGTGTCTATCTCTGGCACTTCGGCAGGATGATCGCACTTCATTTGAATGGCAGGATGTAGGTGAAGGCAACTCGTAGGCAAACAGAGCACACCCAGATACTGTCCTCACACGCCCTTCATCCATAGGAATATACTGTAATGATAAAGATGAAAAATGCACTATTGATAGAAAACAGAAATGCAGTATCTCAATCCTGAATATTATATAGCAATTATGAAGCCTGGTAATTCAAACATTTCAATCTTATTTCTTTTAAAATTATATCTGGAAGGCTAAAATATATGGACAAAAAAGAAGGCAGGTGACACCGAGCACCAGGGAGTGGTTAAAATAATAGGAATACAAGCACCAAACAATCAAAGTGAGGAAGAACACATATCAAAGGCGTCTACTGACAGACACAAATTTCCAGGAGGTTAATTGTCACGGGTTGTCAGGTAAAGCCATACACACACACACACACACACACACACACACACACACACACACACACACACACACACACACACACACACACACACACACTCAACACTCCAAAATGCTTCCTCATTCCATCACTGGGATCACATTAAAGATTATGACAGTGGAAATTAAGCCTAGTGGCACTACTGAGGCGAAGATCTCGGCAGTAAAGGCCAACCTGGACCTGATCACCAATGAAATAGGGATCAAGGGTCATTTAAGCAGGAAGTCTTCAAGACATCTATTTTATCTGCAGAGTGGAAGAATTTTCACATTCTCTGTTTAATTTCCTACATGACTACCAAAGAAGATTTGGACACACTGGGTTAGGTTATCATCTCTGACTTTCCAATGGAGCCAAACAAGAGGGAGGAAGAGCTGTGAACTAACAGGATCACTTTAAACCATTTAATCTGTTTCCCTACCAATAACACAATGAGGAGAATCACAAGCTACACTCAACTGCCCTCCAGGTTGTCAGAGCATTCTTTCACCAAGGAAAAGTGGTGACCCATCATCCATATTTTGTAATGAACTGATGAACTTTCCCAACCTTTCCTCACTCTTTTATTCCCTTTCCCAAAATTTCCATTGTAATCTCACCTATATAACTATTAATAATGTAAACCATTAATACTGAAAGCATCATTAATGTATTAAGACTACCATAATCTTCACTACAGGTGAAAATTCTAAGATAAAAAAATCAAAATAATAAAACCAGCATTGAATGTAATGAAACACCATTTTCTGGGTGAGACCTGGAGGGCCACCAAAATAATATAAGTGGTCCTACAGCTATACCAGGCAGACAAAACAACAGAAAAGAAAAACCCCGCACAAAAGCACAACGTCTCCAGGAGGAACAGAACCAGTCGCTATGCGTATATCAGACAGCTGCACAGTACCTTGCGCCCCAGCCAGCAGGAAAAAAAAACCAGCTGGCCCCAAGGGCAGGCAATCACCGAGCAGACAAAAGAACCCTGTGGAGATAGTTTCCGAACAGTTTGTGGAAGGTAACCTCAAACTGCAAGGGCAGTACTTACAGGGCACCTAGGGAAGGTGACCCTAGGTGCATGCAGCCCCAGTACTTTCTAAAACTCCATCGATTGACTGCTTCCATGGTCTAATATACACACATCAGCCCGGTATAGTTCCAGGGAGCCGGAGGAGCTCTCCACAGAAAAAACCCTCATTGGAACATTCAAAATAAAATGTATTTTGTTGCTATGAATATTCAAAACAACAAGATTTCAATACAGAATATAGAGTGTGATTATAAAACAATCACACTTTCACAATCTATGAAAAAATCTGAGTACAATCTACACCACCAATTCTACACCAATCAGTTTTATATAATATATATAAAGTTACTGAAGGTAGGAATAAAGTACAGGAAACATAAAACACTTAAGTCAACTTAAAATAATCACTTGGTATAGGGTTTCTCTACAGTATTTCAAAACAAGGATTTGTTAATTATTTTGAACATTATGGATTGTTAAAATATTATTGTAGTAGAGTATAAATCATATTTACCTTGATCTGAGCATTTGCCAGTTCACTGAGCATTATCTGGTGTGGAGGTATATTGGTAAGTGTGTGAAGGTGCTGCTTTACATCATAGTAACGACTCTCACTGTTTAACCGCAGCCCATACTTAACAGGAATACTGCCATCAAGTTTAACAACTGAAAATTAATAAGCTGCTTTATATTTTACTTAAACATTAATAACTTTGAATGCACAATACATCATAGCAATTAAAAAAGCCACATTGAATGCAATAAAATGCCTCTTTCTGGTACAGCCTTGAGAGTCCCTGAAGGTATCTCACCGAGATTGCTTCATCTAATGGATCACATTAATCGCAGGAATTCTCTCTGGCCTACCATGGAATAAGAGCTAGACCCTATCCCCCCTTCACAGAAGTAAAGAGAGTAATAATTCACCACCAAACCGGAAAGATCATCCAGAAAGTCGAAGCCTTGAAACTGCCAAACAGCACAGCAAACACTTCAAATGAAACAAAAGATTCATCAAAACTAGTTCAAACTCATTAGTACTGATAGCCACTACCGGGTAGCTTGGCCTCAGCCTAAAGCCAGCTACCCTGATCTGCTCTGGAGCTGATGAACAACCCAGTGACAAACTGACAAACCTGGAGAGATGCGAGAGAAATGGAGCCACCATGGCTTTAGCAGAAAGAGGCATTTCATTGCATTAAATGTTGGGCTAGTAGGGGAGCCTCCCGGTGGCACCCTGAAGCTAACTGACCACAGAGAACAAAAACACCAGACTTGCCAGGGAGGAGAGGCAACTGGTACTAAGATGACGGAGAGAATCCAGGCCGGGAACCATGAATGTTAACTAAATACAGGGTTGCCAAAACCTCCGAACCCAAATATCAGCCCATGCTGGCTAGACCCAATGACACTGCAGACAATCTGATAAGTGCAAATCTTGGAACAGGAGACCAAGCAAACTGAATATGTCTGGTCCTTTGATTGCTCTGCTGACCTTGCCACTGTTCACCATCCCACCAGTATGAATGGTTACAAACATACTCACTTCTCGTCTGTCTTTCCAATGCACTGCACGTATTTGTCACTTTTTTCTTAGTTTCTTAGCTGACATTCAGATACTGCAAAATTTCTGTCAAACACTGGCCTTTCCCTCCTCCATGATATTACTGTACTCACCTAGTTGTGCTTGTGGGGGTCGAGCTTTGGCTCTTTGGTCCCACCTCTCAATTGTCAATCAACTGGTGTACAGGTTCGTGAGCCTATTGGGCTCTATGATATCTACATTAGAAACTATGTATGGAGTCTGCCTCCACCACATCACACTAATGCAATCCATTTGTTAACTACCCTGACACTGAAAAAGTTTTTTCTAATGTCTCTGTGGCTCATTTCAGTGCTAAGTTTCCAGCTGTGTCCCCTTGTTCACGTACCACCCGTGCTAAATACTTTATACAGTGGTACCTCGCATAACGATTGCCCCAAAAGACGAATATTTTGGGTAACGAACGGCCCGATCGGCGTCAAATCGTCCCGTATGACGAACGCTGGTTTGAGTAACGTCAACACCACATGGTGGGGTCGCGCTGCTGCTTGCACATTCTTAGACGCCTCCGACGATGCACATAAATTATGTTGTTCTTGTTTAAAGATGCTAATGATGCTGGGATATAAAAGGGTGACTGCTGAGATGTTGCAAAGCATTGACGTTTTTGTAGGAAAAAGGAAATGAAATATCTGATATACAACAAATGTCAAAAAAGTTCGTTCGGTGTTCGGCAGGTAGGCTGCTCCATTATAACAATCTTTCTTTGTTTCAAATGTGTTCCATTTGTTTTTTATTTGTCATTTACGTCTCAATAATGGAGAAGCTTACCTTACATACACTGAATAAACCATTATGACATTTTCCTTTCTTCAAATGTGTTCAATATTTATTTTTCATTTGTCTTATAGCAAAAGGTTCGTTCGGTGGTCTACAGGTCGACTGCTCCATGTTTCTTAAAAAAAAAAAAAAAAAAACGAAAAATAAAAGAACTGTTGAAACAATTTGAAAAATGGACAAATGTCATAAAGGTTCGTTCAGTGTTTGTCGGGTAGGCTGCTCCATTATTGAGACGTAAGTGATAAATACAAAACAAATGGAACACATTTGAAACAAAGAAAGATTGTCATAATGGAGCAGCCTACCCAACAAACACTGAACGAACCTTTTGCTATAACGAATATGGAAGACAAGGGCTGCTGGCTGGGTTAGTAGTGCGTGAGCAACCATTTGTAGCACACGTGCCTCTGGCTCTCAAACACCTGTCCCACACGGTGTTGAAAGACTGTACTCAGTCAGTGCAATTCAGACCCTATTGTTTGAAGAACATAAGGGTCATAACATTGGTGAAGCTAGGCGCAATAAGGGCTTAACACAACGGTCGGATGCCTGTGATACAGCACCTATGAGGATGATACAGCGAGCGTATCCAGGTGTAGCTCTGAGCCCCACCCTTGCCATCTCTAATGTATATAGATGATACATAGATGAATCGTTTTCTGCGTTCAGTGATGATGCATCTGATACAAGTAGCATAGATGAACAGTGTTAGCGGCTTCCATGGTGGTGGTGTTCATTGATATTTTTAAGAATACCTGAATCTTTTCCTGACTGATGGACACTCTTTGAGGCTAGCTGAATCTCTTCCTGACTGATGGACACTCTTTGAGGCTAGCTGAATCTCTTCCTGTGTGGGACCTTACAAAGCGATCTTTTCAAGACTACCTTACAAATTGAGCTTTTCCTATAATCGTTTCAATACTACCTTGTGCTTTACAAGCTTGGCTACATACCACCTACAAGTACTAAAGCCAAGGGTGCACGCGAGTGCATTATTTGCAAGCACACAGAACGATGAAACAGGAAACAAAAATCTATCTGTAGCTGGTGCAAGGAGAGCAAAGTCGCGCTGTGTACCATGGACTACTTCGTTGACTATTACGCACCTCCAAAGTACTGAGTGTGTAATACAGTGTGTTACTGTGTAAATAGTATGTGAAACTGTACATATTGTAATATTAGTGCATTTTTACCACGTAATATTGTGACAATAAACATTTATTGTGGACACATTACTGACACATGTATCACAGTTTCATGGAAAATTATGAACATTCTACTGTATACATATTGTAAAGGTCACAAATATGCATCATATACGATAAAAGAAACAAATAAAACCGCATTGGAAATGCATAGGAAAAATATTTGAAAATATATTTGTGGCAACACGCGGTGCTTGAATGGCCTGCGCGACCGTGTCTGGGAGCTTCACACACGGGCGACCAGCCCCTGATGACGTCACAGCGCACCTTGTCCACGCCCTCACAGCCAAAGTAAGTGGAATTTGGTAATTATTTTTACATAGACATGTTCAGGGACGGTAATTTATCATTTTACAAAGAAAAATTATATTTTGGGGAACATTTGATGTCATGCACACTAGGGAAATTTCACAATAAACACAGTGCATCACACTGGTTACATGGGGGACACTCGTTTTGTATGACGTCCGTTTCACTTGACGAACATGGAACGGATTAAATTCGTTATGGGAGGTACCACTGTATTTTCTTTTCCTGAACAATGTGTTCCATGAGCGGTTCATTGAAATATGCCATAAAATAGTCCATTTCATTCATGTTCTCACCAGTATATGGGAAAATGTCTGTAAACCCTACATTTGTATCTTCAAATGTAAGGATTTGTGGAAGAATGAAAGAAAGTGCACACCATTTCACCACACAAATATGCCTGGTGGCTAGATGAACTTCATCTATTAGGCACTCTGCAGGCACAAGCAATCGAAGATAAGGGCATGCAAGTTGAAGATAAGGGCTTGTAAGTTGAAGATAAGGGCATTTGTCCCTCAATATTCCCATACAACAACTCACAGTTGCATTTGGCAGGACAAGCAGTTGGTGCAGCTCTGCTGTACCTGGTAACACCATGTACACTGCTACAATTAAGGATTAAGTATTCAGGAACAAATGAGTGCTAAGTTATATATGCTGGATATTGACTTTTGAAGGGATGATTATGCCAATGATTAAGACAATTATTATGGCACAATGCATTAGCAGTATGCTATTATACTATATAAATCTTAACTACAGTATATCGAATTTGAAGCATTTTAAAACAGAATTTCAGAAAAAATATGGCAAACTATTCAACATAATTGTTTACACGTAAAACTGCTGCTGTCAAGAAATTATGCCCCTTGTGTGTGTGCTGTTTCAGCTAAGTTAGCATCACTGGTCTCTTGCTGTGAACAGCTCCACAGATGTTAGGATGAAATAAATTAATATAAGGATCCCTCAAATGTTTCCATGTGCAACAGATCATGTTATAAAGGATGCCAATATATACAATTTTGGCAATATTAATCTCTCATCCCTGAATGTTATTCATCTCAAGTTACTGCCATTATGTGGCCACAAGTGCAGAGATAGTGAAACCTGTCACTACATTACCAACTACATTACAATGAGCAGCACTTAGGATTGGGTGAAAAGTTCAAGACTCAGATAATGAGTGCCATCAAGCCATGCTTGAGTGTCACGAGTGCCATCAAGCCATGCTTGAGTGTCACGAGTGCCATCAAGCCGTGCTTGAGTCACGAGTGCCATCAAGCCGTGCTTGAGTGTCACGAGTGCCATCAAGCCATGCTTGAGTGTCACGAGTGCCATCAAGCCATGCTCGAGTGTCACGAGTGCCATCAAGCCATGCTTGAGTGTCACGAGTGCCATCAAGCCATGCTTGAGTGTCACGAGTGCCATCAAGCCATGCTTGAGTGTCACGAGTGCCACCAAGCCGTGCTTGAGTGTCACGAGTGCCACCAAGCCGTGCTTGAGTGTCACGAGTGCCATCAAGCCGTGCTTGAGTGTCACGAGTGCCACCAAGCCGTGCTTGAGTGTCACGAGTGCCATCAAGCCGTGCTTGAGTGTCACGAGTGCCATCAAGCCGTGCTTGAGTGTCACGAGTGCCATCAAGTCATGCTCGAGTGTCACGAGTGCCATCAAGCCATGCTCGAGTGTCACGAGTGCCATCAAGCCATGCTCGAGTGTCACGAGTGCCATCAAGCCATGCTCGAGTGTCACGAGTGCCATCAAGCCATGCTTGAGTGTCACGAGTGCCATCAAGCCATGCTTGAGTGTCACGAGTGCCATCAAGCCATGCTTGAGTGTCACGAGTGCCATCAAGCCATGCTTGAGTGTCACGAGTGCCATCAAGCCATGCTCGAGTGTCACGAGTGCCATCAAGCCATGCTTGAGTGTCACGAGTGCCATCAAGCCATGCTTGAGTGTCACGAGTGCCATCAAGCCATGCTTGAGTGTCACTCATTATGACAGTGGGCAAGAGCACCCACAGTCGTCCTCTACAGGCATCAGTAATATAATGTCTATCATCGACAATCAGCATCTTGACTCCTCTCATATTTACCATTATGAGGTAAAACCTGTAATGGCCTTTAGTTTTGTTTATATTTTATAAATATACATAGACCTGTGTTACACACATTTACCAAATATAAGACTGCTTACCTATAACTTCCAAATATACAAAACTCTCCATGGGCAGCTGTAATGTTAGGTATGTAAATGGATCAAATCTTGCACTTTCATTGCTGCACACCCGACAAGTAACTTTACTCTTCAACTGGCCATGAAAGAGATCAACAATTATGGATTTGTTGCGTAGAATATGATTCTCCCAAGCCTGTAAGCACAAAGGAAACTTCTCATTAATAAAAATTAAAAAAATATGTTTTAATAAAAGCTAGTTATTGCAACTACAAAAGCTGTAGAATAATACAGTACGGTTAAAATGAAGCCGAGTGCTGTCAAGGTGAGAATTATAACAACAGGTAATGGCCAAACCAGAGACTGAATGGAAGAAGGAAAATAAAGCTCTCTAGATAAATCTTGATGCAGTAACTGAAGTTTGCAGTTAAGAAAGATAAATATATGATAGAGATTTTAAGCAAAAATTACTAAGAGGAAGGATGAAGCAATGGATCACAACAAAAAGAAATCTGAATGGTAAAAGCTTCCTTGGTAAAAACAATACTGAAGGAGCCACTACAAACCGAGGAGAAGAGAGAAACAAACTTTTGACACTAAAAAACAAGAACTACATGGAGAGGCAAGAGAAGTAAAATATGTCAAACCTAGAAGATAGAAGAAACAGGTGATATGATCACTACATACAAAATAGTAATGAGAATAAACAAAATTGATAAATAAGAATTCTTGAAACAAGGAACTTCAAGAACATGTCATAGATTCATGCTTAGGAAACAAAGGCACCGCAAAAATATTATTAAGTTTTCTTTTGCAAACAGTGATAGCTGGTTGGAACAAGTTAAGTGAGAAGGGAGTGGAGGCCAAAACTATCAGTAGTGAGAAGCATCATACGACAAAGAGTACTGGGAAGAAGGGACACCACTGGCATAGCTCTCATCCTGTAACTGCACTTGGGTAATTACCAGAGAAGGCAAAACCCTGTTAGGGCAGAAGCAACACCAGCGAGCACCTAGGGAAGGTAACCCAAGACACATGCAGCTTGAGATAAACAATTAGCCAAAATCCACAACACAAATGAGGCTTGTAAACACAGGCTTATGAAGCAAATAGTACAAATTGGAAAAATACACAAGGAAATATGCCCCACATAACTAAGCCTAAAGGATGGCCAGCACTTATCTGGAAAAACCAGGACTCCAAAGGCATAGTGGCGACTAGGAGAGCCATAAAGATTACTGTCACACTAGGTGATTTGCTTAGGTGGCCCACTGACTGATCCATGAGCTGTGCTGCCACCTAGTGGTAGGCAGCTGGAACTAGAGGATGACTAACCAAACTACTGGGTGGATCATTTGTAAAGTTGTCTACTAGCCTTGCTGCCGTCTGTTTGTCTCGTCCTACCTTTCTGCTATTCTGCTTTTATTGATTTGCAAGGGTCTGGTGTGACCAGAAGTGTAAGGAGCTAACCAGTCATGCTAGAAACAGGATGCCGCCTTGGAATCTTCCCGACTTTATTCCAAATCATTAGATGTAGGAAATAATTTAGTAAGAAAATTTATAAGAAAAGTTTTTCAATGACTAAATCTTGAATCAAAATGAGAATGGATTAAAACATCTTGGAAAGGGGTTACTATTATGTTCATTGTGTTAATATTAAGAACGGACAAGTACAAACTAACCTCTTGGGCAACTAGTGTATCGGGACGTCCCTCCGAGTCCTTGAGTTCAATATATGGCTTGTTATGAACTCTATTTAGGTCTTCATGTAAACCATCAAGAAGGAAAGCAAGCAGCTCCTGGGAGTCATGTTGTTGAAATCCAGTGAAGTTTCCACTGTACTTTCCTATTGTCCACTGTTAAAAAAACATCATTAGATATGTTATATTGTAGGGAACCTAGTTTTTGTAGACAAAATGTTTATGCTTACATATAACTATATGCTTACAAATGACATTAAACATCCCTGAACATGTCATACATACTTTTCTCTCTTACATTCAGGAAGAGACAGAAAAACAAACAAAGAGAGA
The DNA here is from genome assembly GCF_040958095.1 of Procambarus clarkii. Lineage (NCBI taxonomy): Eukaryota > Metazoa > Arthropoda > Malacostraca > Decapoda > Cambaridae > Procambarus > Procambarus clarkii. The sequence continues at coordinate 24,917,025 of NC_091218.1, read as the reverse complement.
CAGACACACACAGAAAAACACCAAAGAAGAAGTGTAAGTAGATTTGAAGGATAGAACAAATGGAATCAGGAGGAAAGAGCAAAGAAATAGTGCCAATGAAGAGAAAAAGTTCCTAGGAAAGACCCAGTGGGAATATGGAGTGCCAGGCAACAGCAAGCACTCAAAATGGGGAGCAGGGACCAGTTGCAACAAAAACAGGAGGAGGAGGTTGGTGTGTCAGCTAAAGTGAATAAAGCAAGATAACATGTACATGCTTGGTGAAGAAGATACTAAATAAATCGATAACAAGGAGTGAAACAAGGCACATTTGAATCATCCGGTACATATGGCAACAGGAGGCAGAGGAGTATAACCAAAAGGGTGTACCGATTACTGAGCACACTGTGTGCTTATGAAATGCTCTTATAGAAATGAATGTTTTCTATGTCTATTATATGATGTATGGTCCAGACATGTCCACTTGGGGGATTGCCAGCCTCAACACATAGGCAAGAAGGCATCTCCTTCAAGGCACCCAACAATGCACAAAACAAGGCTATCTCAAAGATCACATAATTTATACATACGGCAAGACCATCATCTAAGATATTCTGATCAGCATCACTGAAACAATTCAGACACACAATAACAGTAGCAGATAAGACATAGTTGGAGTACTACACATCAAATACTGTTCACTCATCCACTATTAACCTTTACGCTGCACCGATCGCTCTTAATTGATTAGCTTATATGCTCCCATTGACTGGAGATGACCTAAGATGCTAAATTTTATTAAAAAAAACCTGCCATTTCTAGGGGGATAGTGACATAGGGTGCAATAGGAGTGGCATTTGTTGCTACTTTGCGGTTACCTTGTAGTGGTTACAGGAATAACTGTCTCCACAGCCTGGTCTCTGCAACTTCCACCTCCAAAACCTGGTGGAGGTGTTTATTAAGATCTCTCTTGAACACCATAGGAGGTCGGCTAGTTATACTCCTTGTGTTTAAAGGGAGACGCATACCTGAATCCATCAAAATAACCTGCCCAGTTAGAGGATTAACAATTATATTGTACTTAGATATATTCTACCATCTATATGACCAAGGCAGATCAGCCTGTTCACATTACACCTACCGTCCAGCTCATCAGTGAGAATGTTGGGTAAGGTTACCCAGTCCCTGATCAACCAGGCTGTGACTCATACGTCAGGCTGCGTCCAACAGCCTGGTTGACCAGTCCAGCAATGAGGAGGACTGGTCGAGAACTGGGCCGCGGGGATGCTAAGTCCCAAAATCATCTCAAGGAAAAGTAATCTCCCTCAAACTGGGTAGATGGGTAACATCTTCCCTCACTTCATCCAACATGAAATATATAATGTCACCTTTGCCAATTTGCATTCACTTTCCTTGGCTTGGTAGAAGTTACAGTGTGCGTCTGTGAAGTATCAGCAGCATACAGAAAGTTAGCAAACATATTATTATTAAAGAATCTAAACAAAGAGGTTTTAAAGTTCATACACAAACTATGTGAGATCATTACTTGAGTTCAGATGCTTGCAACTAGATTAGTGACAACTGAGAGAGCTCAACTATGAGGACAGGTTGAGGGAACTCACCCTCACAACCTTATAGAGGAGAAGAAACATGTGATATGATCAATACATACAAAATCCTGAGGGAAATAGACAAAGTGGACAAAGGAAGCAGGAAAAGGGGACATCAGTAGAAGCTGGATGCACAACCGAGTTATAGAGATGTTAAGAAAGTTTTCATTCCATGTACGGGCAGTCGGCAAGTGGGTTACATTTAAGGAATAGCTTGGTGAAGTCAAGCCCATGCACAATTTTAAGGAAAAAATATAGCGAGTGCTATAACGTTGAGAGAGATAATTAGTATGTCGGGGATAAATGGCTAAGAAGCAGAGCACAAAGAGCTAGATTTTGCTCCCCAGAGGCACTGATTAGTAAGCACATCACAGAAACACATTGTATTGTAAATAGATCTACAGTATATATATATTGTTACTATTAACAGCACAATATATATATATATTTGTTTACTTAAGACACCATATAAGGAAAGTACACTACTAAAATTCAATAACAAACCCTTAATTTAAGTGGAGCTACAGTTCTTGCACCACCACCCCACAGCTCCTGCATTAGATTTCCATATTGTCTTGCCATATGGCCTTTCATCCCACAAGGATTGTCTGGATTGAGCTCATACAGGTGCATATTGTTGATGAAGTATGTGGTGAGAGGATGTGTATTTGAGCAGCACTGAAGGGCTGCATTAAGGAAACATGTGTTGCCCAGGTTATTCAGTCCTGTCACCCCTTTCTCTTTGACACCTGCCACAAAAGAAAACCAAAAGATGTTAATCAGAATTACCAGTAGAATAAAAATATACTGTAATAAAATGCATTTCATTTAAACATAATTCATAAACTCTACAAGCTTATAGTAAAAATCCAGCATTGAATGTAATGAAATGCCAGTTTCTGGGTGAGCCCTGGAGGCTTCCCGAAGCTATCCATATTGATTAAGTGCCACACCACTTGTTACCATCAATCGCAGAGTTCTTGTTGTCTACCGGTGACCAGGAGCCAGAACCTGGACCCCTCAGAGAGGGGCAGGGAAGCAACTGCCTATGAACACACCACATTTAAAGTTTGTCATCTTGCCATTGACCAGAAAGGAAGGTGAATTAAAACAGACTACTGCCTGGTTGAAAAAATGTGACCAATGCAAGGTTGGACTCGGAGGTCTCCTCCATCGGACCAATGTGCCCCAATGGGGGTTCCCAGGGCCCTTTGGCTGACTACTAAAGGAAGCCCAGGCAAGGTATTGCTAACTGGTTATCCCAGAGCTACCAAGCAAACAAACTAAAAGCTGAACCCCTGCGATGTGTTCAATCACTGAAAACCTGGAGAAGGGCCACCAAAATCATACAAGTGATCCTACAGCCACACCAGGCAAAACAAAAAACAAAAAACCCTCAAAAGCACAACGTCCCCAGGAAAACACAACCGGTCGCTATGCATATATCAGACAGATGTACAGTACCTTGCGCCCCAGCCAGCAATGATACTACCTCCTATCCAAGGTCAAACAGGAGTAAGAACAACCCCAGTTGAACCCCAAGTGTGGGCAATCACAGAGTCGCAAAACAACCAGGCGGAGGTAGTCTCTCAAACGGCTCATGGAAGTTAACCCTAAACCACAAGGGCAGTACTAACACAGCCCCTAGGAAAAGTGGCCCTAGATGCATGCAGCCCAATACTCTTGTGTTACTCCTGGCTCTTGCACCACCATACAGTAGAACAACACTGCTATGGACAGCACTGCTCAAAAGGATGAAGCCAGAGTCGATCAACCGCCACCAAACACAAGAGCCTGTGAACTGGGGTTGGGTAGCCGGTGCGGGAGGTCTGGGACCCCCCCTTCCCCCCCCCCTCCCAGGAAAGGGGGATTTGCGCAGACAGTGGCGCAGCGGCTGTGGTGACGTCATGCTTGTTTTTGATTGGGGAGTTCTGCTTGCTAGTACGGCTGTACATTTGCAAATTTTAACCAGCTGTAGTTTGTTTTGGAATTCCTACCTTTCTGGGTGCCTGACCTGGTAGATGACAGACAGACTGTTTCCAATTACATGGGGGTGTCTATAGGCCATTGGTCTTCGTGCCTCATTTGAGGCGGCCAAGTTCTGGCGCTGGTCCCCGGCAGGCCTAGAACTCCATCGATTGACTGTTGCCACGGTCTAATATATACACATCAGCCTGGTAAAGCTCCGGGGAGCTGAAAGGGCTCTCCAAAAACACTCCCAAACCCAGGGCAAGACAAAAAGCCCAAGACTACCAGCTTACCCTAAGGGCAAGGTCCACCACAAGCGAGGAAGCCCCCTGATGGGAGTGTTTCCCCATCACCCCAGGGAAGGTAACCCCAACCACACAAGTGTAGTACTTGCAGAGCGCACAGAGAAGATAACCCTGAGCACATGCATCTCCAGTACACCAGACTCCTGGCTTATACACACACTCATGTAGGAACAGCCTAAAAGGCAAAACACCACTCGAAATAGGAGATTGAAGCCTGAGTGCACCGATGACCACCAGGCACGAACATCAGTCAAAAACTGACCAGCGTTGCTCCCCACTTTTCCCAACGAAGGGGAGGTGGAGCTAACTAGCAGGGGACTGGCTTGGCAAAGTTCTGGTCTTTTGTTTTTTTGTTGGGGGAGTTCTTTTGACTTTTTGAGGGCACTTGTCTCATTTTTCAACCATGCAGTAGTCTGTTTTGATTCATCTTCCTTTATGGGTGCCTTCCCTGCTTGATGACAAGATGATAAACTTAAAATGTAAAGTATTCATGGGCCATTGATCCCTGCACTTCTCCGAGGGGTACAGATTTTGGCTCGTGGTCCCCGGTTGGCAAGAAGAACTGTGACTGATGACTCCAAGTAGTAAGGCACTTAATCAGTAAGATAGCTTCAGGGAGATGAGGAGCCTTACCACAGAAAAAGGTATTCCCAACAAAGTACAGTATCTAAAATGTAACGTATAATACAAACCTTGGCTGGATTGTGTACGCATCAATCTAGTAGAAGCAATTTGGCTCATTTCTTCTGGCCATGTGAGGTCCTTATTCCTGACTTCAATTAATACATGAGCAAGGTCAGCCACACCAACTTCCTCTAAGGTAGTATCTTCCTCTTCCAACAAAATCATGCCAGTAGGCTGCAGATTAGTCAATAATAGTCAAACAATATTCCAATATTGTAAAAGCTCTTTGTTAAACAATTTCCATGGTGCTACTTAAAACATTTTCCATGCAATTTTAATAAAATAACGAAGCAACTATCCTGATTTAACCTTAAAAGTTTGGTCATCATCATATATTGATTCCATTATTTTTGTATTATTTTTTTATTTTTTTGTGTGTCTGGACAGACATGCTTGCATTTCCATAGCCACACTTTAGAGTTTAAGCTCCCATATTGTTATTTACTTTTTCAATTATTTACTTAAAAAATTTTATCTTAATTTTTCTTATCAGTACTTATTCCGATAGAAAATTACATGGCGGATATGTTTACATAAATATCCCAAGAACTCTTAACTGCTATATCTGAGGTACATGTGTTGGCTATTGAAACTCAAATTCACCAATTCAAATCCAGACTACATGAAACTCATGTCATACAAGAATTATTAAATTAGACTTAATCAAATTAAAGGACATTTAAAAACTAGAACATGTATAATAAAAGAAATATCAATTCAAGACAAAATTCAGTTCAAGATGGGAGAACATCTTCAATTACTGACTTATAATGATGATAATGATCAAGTTATTGCAGGAGGAAATTAAGGATGCATAGAATATCATAAAACAGACTTAGTATTTTATATTAAAATCTAAATCATCTTGTCAGCATTAAAGATAGAGTTCAACAAATAAAAATACAGAAGCCGACATTTTATTCCTTACCTCATCACGCACATACCACAATCTTATATCCTCAAGACGCAATCGCAACTTTGTAGCTAAATAATCATATACCTGCCGTAAAGTGGCCAAACGACTAAACGCTGCTAGATATGCCAAATATCTTTTTGGGGATGACGTGGAATTTGGTAAAGATGTCACATAATATGGAGCTGAATCTGAAGAAATTTAAAAGATGAATAAAGATCAGAAACGTACAATAATACTTTTGTCATCTTTCATCAATTTGTAATTTGCAAATGATAAGAGTAGAGAATATCTGAAGATTCCTCCATAATAAACATTACAATAAGAAACATTTTATTTCAAATACAGTACAGTGGAGGCTGAGGACAATTTAATATTGAGCAAACTTACTTAAGGCTGCAGCCCCATAACCACCTACAACTCCAACCCAGGAATTGTTTGGTGTTCTGGACTGCTGCTGAACATGGCGGAACAACCGGAGAGTTAGAGGGTATAACTCTAATTCTACTTCTCCACTAGAGCGTCCATGAATAACCTGTTAGTGACCAAAGCTAAAATTGTAATCATTATAAACAAGTACAGTATTCTAATGCCTAAAAGTTGCACGAAGTGTGTGCATGTTTATCCGCAATAAAAGAACAATGTGAAAACATTTACGACATTCAGTGTGTAACGTCTTGTTGAACTCTTAAACTGCTCTGTCTTTTTCAAGTAAATGGCCCTGTTGTGTGAATTGTCTCAGGCAATTTTAAGTGACCAATAATATTTAAAAGTAACACTGCTAAGGAAATGTCAATCACAACTACAAACATCAACCAATTATTGGCCATGTTGCAGAAATCCTGAAAGCCTTAGCTTCCTTCAAGGCCTTAGTAAAAAGATGCATACAATATCTAGCACACGACGACCCAGTGGTTAAACGGCCAGAGCAACCATATTAGAGGCCACTGACGCTATGCAAAATTACACGGGCTATGAAGGACCTGAAAGATCTTAGGGGGATGAGGAGGAATATATTACAAGTATTTAACTTGAATATTACCAATAAGAATATAAAATAAGCTGCTCTAACAGTAAGGTAAGAGTGAGTGAGCATGTGGGTGGTGACCGACACAATGCTGCACGCGTCATGTATACTTCTAGTTGACAATTGGGGAATATTTGTTGCAGCATTATTCGATTCTGCTGAAAATGTGTTAACATAAAAATGTAGGGATAAGGTTAATAGTATAAGGTTCTTTTGGCCTACGTGAGGCAGGTTCAATTTATACCCAACATAAGAAAATAGGAATAAAAGAAATTGCAGATGATGTATTGGCCCATTTGAAACATGTCTTATTTACATCCAGCATAAGAACATAAGAGAAAAATAGGAAAGTGTAGAAAGCCTATATATTCCCATGAGGTAGCTCCTACATCTAACACAAGAACAAAAATAAACTGTAAAGCCCTATTCACCCATGTGAGGCAGCTCCTATTTATACCCAACATAACACTATATGGAGCAATAACAGTGACAAGGTGCTGCATTCTGCAACTCAATTGTTTCACTATCACACTCCAGTATCAAGAAAAACAACAAATTAATGATATGCATGTATATATTTGTATATAAAATGTGTTATATGCAACTAAGACTTAGGCACATATAAATATTTATATAAATAAATACTGGGCATTTATATTAAGCATATGGTTTCTAGGGGCACCAGCTTGTAGATGGCAGGTCAGTCTTCACAAAACTTTGTGGTGGTCATACCAATGTAAGTAGATTGAATATGACATCCTTCACTGGGCATGTAAACCTGGTATACCATGTTTGCTTTCTGGAGCACACACTGAAGTTGATGGATCATATTGTGTGGAAATATATTAATGCTACCAGTCTGTTAAGTCTGAGGCTCTGGGTTCAATTCACATAAAAGCCAAATTTATATGGCTGGATTGGTTTACGAGAAGACAAAATTTAACACTATTTTCTGGTTTAAAAATAGATCATAATAACCCCACTGAAGGTACTAAATAGAGTAGAAGGCACTAAAAATGAGTTCATAGAACCAAGGGGCAGAAGTACAAAATCATTTGGGAATCACAGAGTTAAATGGACACCATCTAAGACACACCGATCTAGGCAAATGACGTCACACCGTACGTACGTAGTCTACTAGCACACCTCAATACGTGTATTTGACTTAAGGAGTAAATAACATTTTCTTTTGAGCCTCACCTGCCTAGGAAGGGCAGGTGCTCCTCCATACCACTGCTGAAGAGCCTTCCACAGTGAGTCAGGGACCAGCACAAAGTCGCGACGCTCAACAAGGGGAACACTTCGCTTTAAACGTCCGCCCTCGCCCGTTAAAAGCATTACCTGCAAAACACATGTCAAATACATACCAAATAACTAATAGTAAACCAACAGACAATAGAGTGTAATAATAGTTCAAATTATACACTACATACTTTAAACAACATCCATAAAATCTACATCAACAAATACTGTACCACATCTTGACAGACAAACTCAACTCATTAGCTCAGCAGCTATAAATTCAAAGCAAGCAAATCTAGTCATTATTTCTTAACACCAAAATTGTTACAGCAGAATACAGTACAGCTGACAATGTGGTCCACATCTAAAATTTTAATTAGTAATGTACACATCCATCTAACAATTTGCTTAGAGCTGTCACTGGCAACTAAATAGTGCACAATTTATATATATGGTTCAAAGCAAACATTATAATTTAATTATATAACAATCTGCAAAAAAAATAATGCCCGAGTGTGTTAAGGGCTTTGCAAGACTACCATTTTAGAAACAAAATCCCAGTAATTCCCTAAGGTACCATATATTGTAAACGGGTACTAAATGGGGTACCTGTTGTTACTCAGGCTGACCACCGAACGTTTGGGCTATTTTAAGTATAGAAAGCCTCCAGAAAGTAAATCTGCCATCAGAACATGCATTTTGCATGTCAATATATAACATCATGAACAGCTAAAAAACTGTGGGAAAAAATAACTATTTCAAACTTCATGGGGGACTCCCTGAGATCACAATATGAGTCAACCTTTTTTTATTATAAAGGAGCAATTAGGCCAACGTTGACCCACCTATGACAGTCCCCTACCATCTATCAGTCATCCTGCAAAGTTGGGCGAGGCTAGCCCCAAGCACTTTGGTTCCTACCTTGGACAGACAAACACACATTTATGGAAGAGCCCATTGGTGGCTCCCCTGAAGCTCCCTGAAGGATCGAGTAGTAGCTACCCCTTACTTTGTCACATAAGTCATATGAACCCTGTTGGCTCACTGGGAACCAAAGCCAGAACTTGGCCCCTTCAAAGAGGTATGAGCTAGAGATTGTTACAATTACCCACACCAGGAAAGCATCCAGTCAGTGATGCAATATAAACAATTGCAAGGTTCATAGAAAAGATGCATAAAAACAGCCATTACACTCCATAAATGATTTATTCAAAACAATTGGTTAACTCAAAACTAGTTCAAACCCCTTAGTGCAAATGGCTCCCACCAAGTGACCCTGACTAGCAGTTGACTACTGGTCACTCCTGTCACTGGTGGTGATCTATGAAGAAGCTTCCCAGGTCGCCTCATCGTAGGGTCCCTCTTCATTTTCAACTAAGTGCTCGTCATCCTTTGGACTTTGTCTTGTGTGGGCTATTTCCTTGTCAAACGTTCTATATTTTTATTATTTGTTTCATATGCCTATGTTTATCTACCAGCATTCTAGTGTGGACTTAGCATATTGTTCGCTTCGAGCTGCATGTGCCCAGGGTGACCCTTCTTTACGTGCTTTTTGAGTTACTACTCTGGTGTATACAAGAGTTTGCCTGAGAGGCCTGGCCACCAAGTTGAGAGCCTTGCTTTGGAAAGTACAGTACATGATTCATTGACTCATAGTTAGGTTGCGAGCAGCTACATCAAACAGCCTGGTGGATCAGACCAGCAACCAGGAGGCCTGGTCAGAGACCGGGCCGCAGGGAACCTTCAACACATAATCAACAGGTAGGTAGTCACTCTGAGGTCCTTAATTGGGGCATTCTATTTGGTTGTGATTTGGGGTATAATTACCTACGAGTAGTTATAGGATGAGAGCTACACTTGCAATGTCCCATCTTCCCAGTATTCTTTGTCATATGATGTTTTGAAACTACTGTTTTGCCATCCACCACCACCATCTCACTTAACTTGTTCCAAATGTTTGCAAAAGTAAACTTTCTAATATTTTTTCAGGAGCTGTGGTTAGGTTAGAAATGGCTCCTCCTTCCAGTAATGTTAAGTTGAGAGACCTGTTTGGTAACTATGCCTTAAATTAGAAACTATAATGTCTAAGCTTCACTTACTTTCGATGTGTTTGGCTCCACTAGAGGAGAATTGTCAATAGCAGGTGGTCGTGATGGGACAAGCAGTGGTCCTGGACTGGTGGCTGCACGGCGAGTCAGACGAGGGGAGTGACTTGGACTCGATGTGCTACTGCACCTATTGAAATTTCATGAATGCTGAACAGACGGTAAGCTACAAGAGAATTTTCTAAAATCATCAAAAGTATATCACATCATATAAATTATAAATAATGTAACATGTATCTATACTAAAGGAGAAAATGTCTGTCTGTCAGTGTCTGTCAAAAGTTAAAGACCAGTTGCTAGGGGCTAGCCTCACCCAAGTTTGTAAGTGGGAATAGTCTGGCCCCATGCCCCAAGGGCACCACTTACAGGGTACCTAGGAAAGGGGACCCTAAGCATATGCAGCCCGAGTACTTGTGAAATAACTCATAGCTCGTGCACCACTACTAAGGCAGCACCACACCACAAGACACAGAACTGGAAACACAGGATGGGAGATTATACTCACAATTAGGTGAGTACAGGACCAGAGGCACACAACCCTGCCAGTTCACATCAGCCACAGAACTGCAGGGTGGATAGCCAGCCAGCACAGATCTCTGGGGCTTCCCCCTTCTGGGGAGGGGGGGGGGTTGTGCAGACAGCAGCGTGGTGATGTCATGCTTGTTTGCTCGTTTTCAATTGGGGAGTTCTGTCCACTAGTTCGGCTTTCGGTAGCAATATTTTAACCAGAATAGGGGTTTGTTTTGGGGCGCTTACCTTTCTGGATGCCTGACCCGGCCGTTGGCAAATATAGAATGCTTCCAACCACACGGGGGTTTCTATGGGTCATTGCTCCTCATGCCTCACTGAGGGGGGGGGGAGGGCAGGTTCTGGCTCATGGTACCTGGTAGGCCTAGAACTCCATGTGCATTGACTGATGCCACAGTCTAATACATTCATATCAGCCCGGTTAGGTCTTGGGAGCCGAAGGGGCTTCCCCAAGAAAAGACATCGTAGTTATGTTGTCAAACTAAAATTAAATATTAATTCTAGTGGCAGTTCGGGACCCTCTGTTCAGATCTATAATTAATGTTGTTTGAGAGACCTTCACTCAATAGGTCTACCTCAGTTGAGGTCCCTGCCACCAAGACTTTACTGCCTGGCTGAAAAATGCTGTGTGTATTAGTTGCTTCAGGCATTGCATGTACTAGCGCTATCTATTGATCCGACATTATGTTTGTAACTCATTTTCAACGTATGTACCTTTACCTGAATAAATATCTTGTCTCTTATCTACAATTGGAAATATTGCATCATTCATAACTGTTCTGCCATTTGCTCTTCCTCACCTCCATCAGGTAACATTCTTTGGCTAGTCAAAAACAAAGGTGTTCTCTGTGTTAGCAAACATTACACTGGTTCACGTGTCTTTCTCAAATCTCTCTGGAACATTACCCATAATTCAATTATCACCAGCTTCTTTAAGCATTCTAAGGATTTCACTGTCAAACCTTTCAGTGTTCAGTGCTCTCTCTCATCCATGCACACCCACACATATTCATCACTTGTTTCTTCCATTCTTACCTCAAATTTCTTTTCTTTTTTACTTTTCACCATTTCTTTTCAAATGGTGGTTACTTTTGTGTTAGTAATCCTGTCCCCCCCTTCCATCTTCATCCCTTAAGACCTTAGCATTAGCATTTACAGTTTTACAACTGACAGGTGTCTCACCAACTTATCCCACATAAACAGTGATGGCCCATTCAACTGTATAAATAAATACATTCAATTAAATACAGGGCTAGTGAATACATGTTAATGCAGTATACTATACTTAAGTGACAACAAACACTTGATAAGCCTTAAAGTTATGATATAAAGACTGAATATACTGTATGAGAAATGTCTTGACTTCATATTAGTGGCATAAGTAATACACTTGAGCATGATGTGTGGAGGAGGCTCTACATCAGACACTGTCATACAGGACAAACATGTGACACTGATATACACCTAATATAGCATTATATAATAAAGAAGATTTGCAAATAAAAAGTCATCTTTTGTTTACCTGTTAGCTTCATAATTATGAACCGAAAGATTGCTTGAACTGAAATTTTTACGTGGGCTGGATGCAGACTGGCCGTGACGCTGGAGCGTTCCCTGCCGAGACCCTGATTGATCTAAGCGGCCAGATCCGTCACTTTCTAAGCTTGTTAAAGAAATCGAATCTGCCCCTCCTAAGCTGGCTATACTGGTGACTAGCACACTACTGAAAAAAAGTAAGTGCTGAATTCAGTTACTAAATACAGTATTTCAATAATTGCCAACAATACATGATAGCATTAAAAACTGAAAATAAAATACAGTAAAATAAAACAAAAATAAAATTACAGTACTGAAAACAAAACAAAATTTAGGTTAATAAAAAGAATTTAAGGGCAGTTAATAAAACAATCACTAGCTAATTTTAAAGATATAGAAGTCTAACATTCATTCTGAGCTATGCATTTGGTTGCTCCTTAATTTAAGATCCTTCTTGCCCCAGTGACAGGTTAATACTTTATACGACAATGGCCGGTCAACAACCTGTTCTGGCAGAAGAGGGATCTCCCAAAAAAATATTCCTACTGGATCATAGCAGGTGCTAGGGAGACACTGGAGAATACTCAATCCATCCTAGAATTACTGCAAGGAAAGTACAAAACAAAAAATTCAAGCTAATCTAAAGACTAACTGGCAATGCAAGGACTGTCCATTAGCATTCTCTCAAACATCCTGTTGTCCTAGCAGGTCACTATACCCACTACCATGACCTGGATTGTACCAGGATAAGGTTCTGGAATTTCTTCTACTCCCCAAACTCAGGACCAGGCTTGACCTGTCAGCACTTGGTCTGACAGGCAGTTGATTGGAGTGGCCCGCAGGCCCACAGGGACCTAGCAGAGGGCCACCAAAATCATAACAAGTGGTCCTACAGCCACACTAGGCAGACCCCCCACCAGGCAAAACAAAAGGAAACAAAAGAAAAACCCCACAAAAGCACGTCGCCAGAGAAACAGAACTGGTTGCTATATGTATCTCAGACAGCAGCACAGTATCTCGCACCCCAGCCAGCGACGATACTACTTCCTACCCAAGGCCAAACAAGAACCACCTCAGCTGAACCCGAAGGGCGGGCAATCACCAAGCAGCAACAGAACCACGCGGAGGTAGCATCCCGAATGGCTCATGGAAGTTAACTGTAAACCGCAGGGGCAGTGCTTACAGGGCACCTAGCGAAGGTGACCCTAGGTGCATGCAGCCAAAGTACTCTTGTGTTACTTCTGGCTCTCAAACCACCAACACAGAAGAGCAATACCACTGTGCAGCACTACTCACAAGAATGGAGCCAGAGTCGATCGACCATCACCAACACAACAGCCTTCTAAACTGAAGTGGAGTAGCCAGCGCGGAGGTCTGGGGACCCCCAGTCCCCCTCTTGGGAAGGGTGGAGTTGTACAGACGAGCACACGGTGAATGTGGAGGTGTCATGTTTGTTTGCTTGTTTTCGATTGGGAAGTTCTGTTTGCTAGTTCAGCTTTCGGTTTTCAATTTTTTAGCCAACTGTAGTTTTGGAATTCCTATTTTTCTGGGTTCCTGACCTGGTAGATGGCAGACATAGACTGCTTCCAATTACATGGGGGTGGTGTCTATAGGCCATTGCTCCTCGTGTCTCATCTGAGGGGGGGGGGGGCCCATGAGGGGGGGGCCATGAGGGAGGGGGGGCATGAGGGGGGGGGGGGCATGAGGGGGAGGGCATGAGGGGGAGGGCATGAGGGGGGGGCATGAGGGGGGGCATGAGGGGGGGCATGAGGGGGGGCATGAGGGGGGGGGGCATGAGGGGGGGGCATGAGGGGGGGCATGAGGGGGGGGCATGAGGGGGGCCATCGATAGACTGTTGCCACGGTCTAATATATGAACTTCGGATCCGGGAGCCGAAGGGGCTCTTCACAGAAAACATTAGTAAATATCTAATCATAATAAAAATAAACACTTACTTGCTTGCATCAGAAGCAACAGTTCCCTCTGAATTTGCAGATTTTTTCTGTAGCTTGGTACGTTTGAGAGAGCCACACTGAGAACTAGCAGGTGAACTGCTGTGTGATGATGGACTAAGAGAACTGCTATCTGATCCAGGCGACTGAGGTACAATACAAGTACTAAAGTAAGATCATTTATAACATACTGCACAAATTTTTTGTATAACACAACATAAAAAATATATTAATTCAAATATGTTTTACAAGATGAAAACAGACATAAATGATATAATTGATCTCACCTGATGGTTAACATATTCCAGCCAAAGATTCCACCATTCCATATTAATGATGTACCAAAACTGCCCGATGGTAAGAGTCTTAGTTTCTGCTCTCCGCAACCAACCAACAACAATCTCTCCTTCTTCTGTACGACTACTAGGCTTTAAACCAAGCACAATATGGCACACCTGAGAAATTAACAGATACTTTTACACACATTATATAGAAATACTTAATTTCCTAAAGCGGCCACCATAGGGGCAAAACCATCAAATACTTTATAGCAAACAGGATATATAGCTGCTTCTTTTTTTTGTAAGAGATATTCCTGTGCGGGACCTAAGCCTCTGGCTGGCCCACTAAGTGTTACTTGTTTCTTGTTTCTGTTTTACTCAGGCGGAGTATGAGTATTTATGACTCATATGTTCGCCTCAGTAAGATTATGCCCAATGTGTTTAACAACTTTTGCTCTATTGAATCTTAGTTGAAATCTTATTGGGTTTGTAACTCTGCACTGTGTTCGATAATGTCCAGGCTTTAAAGTGGACTAATTTGGCACTGTTTTAATATTATCTTGAGCCAATGAATTCTATAAAGAAAGGGGATCAGAAAATATACAAAAATTAATACTGTACAACACTGCATTTGTTGTTCAAATTTTAAACTAATGTTCTATAAGTAAAGTAGCAGCATTAAATGTAATGAAATGTTATTTTCAAGAATGGCAATTGGCTCGCACACCACCAACACAAAGTAACAACACTGCTAAGCAGCACTGCGCAAAGAGTGGAGCCAGAGTTGACAACCGTCACCAACACAACAGCCTTCTGAAATGAGGAGAGTAGCCGGCGTGGAGGTCTGGGACCCCCTGCTCCCCTCCCGAGGAAGGAGGGGTTGCATAGACGGATGTGTAGTGTTTGTGGTGACGTCATGCTTGCTAGTTCGGCTGTTGGTTTGCAATTTTTGACCAGTAGTAGTTTGTTTTGGAATTCCTACCTTTCTGGGTGCCTGGCCTGGTAGATGGCAGACAAAGACTGCTTCCAATTACATGGGGGGTCTTTAGGCCACTGCTTTTCGTGCCTTCCTTGAGGGGGCCAAGTTCTGGCGCTGGTCCCCGGTAGGCCTAGAACTCCATCGATTGACTGTTGCCATGGTCTAATATATACACATCAGCCCGGTACAGCTCCGAGGAGCCGAAGGGGCTCTCCACAGAAAAAATTTAGATGTTACAATGATTCAATTTATTCTCTCTCTCTCGTATGTTTTGCCTGCATACCACTAGGTATGCAGGAAGGCTTGTGGCTTACTGCTTGTTTTTCTCATTAAAAACCTGTCTGGCAACACTTTTTTTTACATACGTTGTAACACTTGTCTGAAGTGAGACATCACATTGTCTCACCGTAAATGATCTCTTGGTTTTCCTTTATCATCATCCTCACAAATATTTCCTTAAGTTGAACTTTACCACTGACTTTCTTGGGACCCTGGCATCATATAAAATAAGAACTTTTATCTTAAAAAAAAAAGTAGGCAAACAATGAAATTCTCCACAAAGAATTCAAGCACGGCTGCAGTCATCACTTCACAGGATAGAATTGTAAACATACTGAGAGTGCCTCACCCCCACACCCCCAGCACCACGAGCTCGTTTGACCCATACACGTATGAACAGACGTCGTCTTCCAAGTAAACCGTCATACACCAATTCAAATTTTACAATGAATTTGACGTCTTGTACCAAAAAATTCGTACTCTAGGGCAGTTATCAACCGAGGTTCCACTATATATAGTGAGGTGAAGTGAGGTGAACTACAATGAATATTTAACTATATTCTACCCACTTCAAGACCCGAACCAAGAAAGAAGCAGCAAGATAAAGTATGGGCCAATAGACCTTCTGCAGTTACTTTCATTCTTATGTTTTCATACCCAATTTACACCCACCTCACCCAAAACATTTGTGACATATCACCTCACCCAAAATGAATATAAGCATGATATATTTTATGTGTAAACCAGTCTTTGAAAATGTAAGAGGCCCCTGACAAAACGCTTTTAGGCGTCAGACCAAAAATAATAAATGTAACAAATTAATTTTGGAGAGTTAATTTTTCAATTACCGTCGACAGTGAAGAAAAACGTAAGAAATATTGAGAAGATTTGTGTTAGAATTATTAATCTTACCCTTTCGGTCATATTCAACGACATATGCTTACAAGACTGCTATCAAAATATACTAATATATATAAATATATATATTACACCTGATGCCTCTCTTTACCTAGCAGTAAAGAGATAGCTGATAGTCAACTGACCTGGACTGCATTATGGAAAATGGACAGTTGTTACCGAGGAAGCAACCTTAATAAGTCTAGCAGGTCTCTTGTCCCTGACATCAGAAAACCAAACCAAATACATGTATGCAAGCATGTATATGAATGGAAGGAATTTTGTTCTTTTAATACTGAGAAAATAATAAAATAACTGGGATATCCAGATAAAACTAACCTGGAATATAATATCCAGTAAAGCTGTAGAAAGTGGATTGTGCAGTGTCCACATGAGATACTCCTCTTGTGTGACAAATCCTGAATTATTGGGATCATGGTTTTCTAGCAACTCTCTTACTAGTCTCTGGACACTGTCTGGGGAAACACCCACACAGATATCATCTGTTAAAGACAAGAGCTATTGTTATGAGAGCCTCACATGTACATATCTACATGAGAAAATCGGTATAATAATAATAATAATAATAATAATAATAATAATAATAATAATAATAATAAAAATAATAAAAATTATATTAATAAATATATATATATATTTTGTTTTCATGATTAAAATTGACGGACAGTTTTACAAGAGTGCTACTGCACCGTGCAGATCATTAGAGGGGGCCGGGTTGTGGCTCATGGTCCCTGGTAGACCTAAAACAACACCACAACTGATGCAGTGTTTACCACTAGATCAGCATTAGTGAGCAACAAGGGGCTCCACCCAGAGAGGCACATGTAGCACATCAGAGAAAACATGATAAAATATGGAAGTGAATGCAGGAAATGGAGTTGTGTTAAATTATGATTATCATGCCAATGGCTTGTCTTAGTTTTATTTAGTTTTACAATATCAGGTTAATGTTCCATATCATTTCACTGAAATGGAAGCATATAAAACACTCCTGAACATACCTGAATCATCATCTTGTTCTTCGTCTCTTAAGAGTAGCAGAGCCTGCATCATAGCTGTTAATTCATCTTTTGAAAGATGCCCATCTCTATCTCTATCAAAGATTTTAAAACAAAATTTTTGTCTTTCTGTTTGTGGGCCCCGGCATGCAGCAGATATTCCACAGGCCATTTCCTGCAAAAAAATACAAATTAATTGTCTACAAAAGCATTAAATTATATCTTAACACATAATGCATTCAAAGCTATAAAACAAATGCATAACATTTATTTCGTCCCATAATGTTAGTGAATGTGTATGTATGCACTCATTCAACTGTCTTTGAGAGAAGCAAGGTCCTGCTTTTGTACCCTGCCCCTATCCTTTAGACTATTAAGTACATCATATACTGTATAAGAGTACACAGAATCCCACTGTGACAGACAACAATTGATACTTATCACTGTAGTAAATTAAGAGAATCAAGATCTGCCAGAAGGCTAACAATGACAAACATTACACACTCTAGGATCAAAACACTTCTAATCCCAACACTCAGAATGGAGGAAACAGGAATAACCAGCAGCGTCCAAAACACCCAAAAAACCAGCGTTGAATGTAATGAAACGCCATTTTCTGGGCGAGTCCCGGAGGCTCCCCGGAGCTATCCCAGGCTGATATGCTAATGTCAGACTTTGGCATCAGTCATGTGTATGGAGTTCTTAGGCCTACCGGGGACCACGGCCAGAACCGGGCCCCCTCAGAGAGGCAAGGGGAGCAATGGCCTATAGAAGCCCCCGTGTAGTTGGAAGCATTCTATGTCTGCCATTGACCGGAACAGACACCCAGAAAGGTAAGCGCCCCAAAACAAACCCCTATTCTGGTTAAAATTGCTACCAAAAACCGAACTAGTGGATAGAACTCCCCAACCGAAAACAAGCAAACTAGTGTGACGTTACACACTGCCGCGCCGCTGTCTGCGCAGCTCCCCCCTCCCCGGGAGGGGGAAGGGGGAGCCCCAGACCCCCCGTGCCGGCTACCCACACCTCAGTTCTTGAGGCTGGATGTCAAAAACGCGAAAAACCGCCGACCGGAGGGAGGGAGGGATGCCGGGGAGCCTCCGGGACTCACCCAGAAAATGGCGTTTCATTACATTCAACGCTGGTTTTCTGGGGGGAGCCCCGTCGGCTCCCCGGAGCTAACTACCCACAGATAGAAAAAGAGGGACTTACCCGGGAGGCGGTCGTCGCTCACCCCTCAACTCGAAGCCGAGACAACTGGCTGCAACCGCCGACCCAAAGCAACACAGGCCCGACGAGGCCCAGGGACATTCACAAGGTAACGAGCAGCCAGGACCCTGTTCGACCGCCAAAATCCCCGCGCCCGAATATCAGACCAAGACATATCCCCAAAGACGGCGGCAAGAGCCGCGAACTTACGAACGTCATGGGCACGGGGATAGACCGCAGGCTGGCTGGACCTAATAACCCTGCGGACGACCTGAGAGACCCGAACCCGTGAATAGGGAAGAAGGGAAACCGGATCAACCCACAGCGCGTCCCCGGACACAGAAGCTGTGGCGCGCAAATAACGGCGAAGCGCCGCAACCGGACACAAAACATGATGCACCCCCGGCCTGACCAACCAAGCATCAACCACCCATGGACCCCTCCGGAACGCAGCAGTTTCATTCTTCGCCAGAAAAGAAGGAGACGGCTGCAAACGAACAAAACTATCACCACGACCAAAAGAGCAGAAACCCCTGCGCCGGAGGAGAGCATGAAGCTCCCCTACCCGACCCCCAGAGGCCAAAGCCAACAAGAAAAGTGTCTTGGAAAAACAATCCTGGACCGAAGGGGCCACAACGAAACGAGGAGATGAAAGGAAAGCGAGCACTCTGTCCAAAGACCAGGACGGCTCAGGCGACGCATGAGCAGGCCGGAGGTGAAACAATGCACGAGACAGCTTGCGAAACGGCGCAGACGTAACATCGATACCGAAAGCAAGCTGAAGCGGCTCCGCCAGCGCCGCACGATACGAAGCGACAGTTTTAGGCATAAGATGACGGTCCTGAAACAACCACGAGAGGAAGGACAAGACCACCCGAACAGACAAGGAGCTAACACGACGAAGACGCAAAAAGAAACGGAAGGACTGCCAGGAAACTTCATACTGCCGCCGAGAAGAAGCCCTCAGGTGGGACACCAACAAGGAGGCCACCTGATCACCATAGAGATGATGATAGACTCGAGTCAAAAAAACCATACGCGAAGACTCGAGGAGAAGATCGAACCAGCAACGTGACGTACCGGCCCGATCTGCTGAAAGAGGCGGAGCCGCGGGAAAACCCTCGGGTTCGGACACCGAGCAACCAGCGCCTGAAACCAAGGCTGGGCCGGCCACCAAGGGGCCAGAAGGACAACTCTCCCCCGGTAAGTCTCTAAGCGAGTCAGGACCTGGAGCAACAGCCGAACCGGGGGAAAGAGGTACAGGAACCCCCACCTCGACCAGTCTAGCCGAAAGGCATCGACCCCGACGGCCTCGCAATCGGGGAAGGGCGCCGCATAAACGGGAAGACGCCGCGACCACGCCGACGCGAAGAGGTCCACGTCGGGGCGCCCGAACGTCTGGCAAAGCCAACGGAAGGACTCGTCGTCGACCGTCCACTCCGTGGAGAGGGGAACGAAGCGAGACAGGGCGTCGGCCAAGACGTTGGACACGCCCCGTACGTGAACCGCCAGGAGAGCCAAACCCCGAGAACTCAGCAGACGAGTCACCCGAAGCGACCAACCCCAAAGAGACAAGGACCGCATCGAACCCCCGCAGTTCAGGCAATGAACCACCTGAGAGCAGTCCGAATGGAGCCGAATCGTCGATCCGCGGGCCACCCGAATCCTCCCCAGAGCAAACCACACCGCCACGAACTCCCGCACCGTACTGTGAGCTCGACAGAAGGACGGATCCCAATGCCCCTGGCCGGCCTGGTGAGCACTGGTCACAAAACCCCAGCCGAGAGACAACGCATCCGTGTACACATCGAGCGAGGGCTCGGATAGGCGCCAAGGCACTGAACCCCGAAAAACCCGAAGAGGAAGCCAGTGACGCAGCAACCGACGCAAGGCCCCCGGGGGTCGAACTCTGCGATCGCGAGAGAGGCGGAAGGGGGAACCCCGAAGGAACCAGAACAGCCGGCGAAGCCAAACCCGACCCGGCGGGTAGACCACCATCGCGAAGTTCAGGCTCCCGCACAGCCCCTCGAGCAACCGCCGGGTGACCCGAGGGCCCTCCAGAAACAGATGAAGGCGGGACCGCAGCCGCAGGAGAGACTCGGGAGGGAGAGACAAGGAGGCGGTTCGAGAGTCCCACACGAGACCCAGCCAAGTCCGAACCTGAGAGGGAACCAGATGGGACTTCCTCCAGTTCACCAAGAACCCGAACTCGGCGAGCTGGGAAAGAACCAAATCCCTGGCTAGCAAGCAAGCTGACTGGCTGGGAGCCCAAACCAGCCAGTCGTCGAGGTAGGCCAACACCCGAACACCTAGGAGACGCAAACGAGCCACCACAACCCGTGTAAGGCGCATGAATACGCGAGGTGCCAGGTTCAACCCGAACGGGAGACAACGAAAGCAGTAACTCAGACGCCCCACAACAAAACCGAGCCAGTCCCTGAACCGCGGATGAATTGGGACATGCCAATAAGCGTCCCGGAGGTCCAGGGACACCATCCAAGCTCCCGGCTCCAAGAGGAGCCGAACCTGAGACAGCGTATTCATCCGAAAGGAGGGGCATTGAACCGAGGGGTTCAGACGGGACAAGTCCAGAATGAACCGCAGGTCCGCGCAGTCCCGTTTCGGAACCGGAAACAGACGGGAAACCCATCTGAGGGACGACGTCGTTTCGACGACGCCCAAGCGTACCCACTCCAAGACGACTCGACAGAGCGCAGGGGAAGAAACCTGCCCTGCCAGCCCCGACCCCCCAAAGGGGGGAGGGGCCACCCAACGCCACCGCAGGCCGCGAGACACGACCCGAAAGGCCCACGAATCGTGGGACCAGGCGCGGGCGAACAGCGCAAGCCGCCCCCCCATCGCCCCGTCAAGGGGGCAAACTGCGAAAGGGCCGGCGACCCTTACGAGACCCAGAACCCCGCACAGCGCGAACACCGCGCCGACCAGACGAGGGAGGGTCCGCAGGAGGAGCCAACCCCAAACCTGACACCAGAGGCCTACCACGACGAGAGGAACCCCGAGCCCTGGCACGACCTTTCCGGGAAGACCCACCCCGGGACCCCCGGAAAACCAATAAGTCACACATCGGACGACAAGCCGCCGACGCAGCCTGAATAAACTGCGCCACGGCCGACTCCCCAAACAGGAGAGGACAAAAAGGTGAAGAATGCCTAAGAGCCAGAGCCCAAGCAGATTCCACAGAGGAACCCAGCACCGCCTGCCGACACGCGAGACGGGAAGCATAGAACAGGGAAACCGCATCCCGCAAAATCGGCGTGAACAGCTTCAACAAGGCAGCCGATGAACGCGCAGCCGAGGACAAGGTGCCGGACCCCGGGACAGACCCAAGCATCCCCACATCCTCCACGAGCCAATCCGAAGACAGCTCCAGGAGGGAAAAGAACCGCAAGGCCGAACACAAAAGGCCCCGGGCGCGCAAGTCCTCCGCCACGAGCACCGCCGAAAGGGAGGGAACCTGCACATGGAGCTGAATAACGCCCACATCGCGGGGAAGGGCAGGGGCAAACAAGCACTCATTCAGGTACTCAAGTTCACCCCCCAGGAAAACCTGAAGCACCGTGGAAGCTTCCCGCCACTCCAGCGTGCGGGAACAACAGAAGGAATGCCAGGAATCCAGACCAAACAAGGGGCAGTCTGCTAGCCAAGACGACTCCGGAACCTCGTAACGGAGCCAGAAAGGGAACGAAGTCCCAAACCTGAACGTGGACGGATCCATTTCCGAGGCATAATCCGGGTCACGCAGGAGGTAAGCTGCAAAGGCCGCTCGCACCACACCAGGTTGGATGCGATAAGCCGAAAACCTCCGGAAGGACGGAACCGACGTACCCGGGGGAACACGGAACCGAACCCGGGGAGGGGCCGACACCAAATCCAACTCGTACGGAGAGGGGGAAAAAGAAAACCCCACTCCTTGTAACAAAAAGCCACGCTCAATGGGAAGAAAAACCCAGGCGGGGTCCAGCGGGGCCCAAGGCCCCCAAGTCAGCCCCTCCCCAGCCTCGAGGTCCTTCACCACAGGACCCGAGGCCGAGTCCTCTCCCCAAGCCCCGACCCCACAAGACAAGGACGGAGCAGCCGGAAAAGCTGGAGGAAGGGGGGCCCACTGGTCAGACCCTGAAGCTTCGGCTGGGAGACAAGACTCGAATACCTCTGCCGCCCCCCCGGAAGGGGCAACCCCCGAAGCAGCCCGAGTCTCGAGATCAAGTAACCCCTGCTCCGACCCCGAAACCCTCAGACGCTTCGGGGCCGGAAGCAGGGGCGGGGGACCAGAACGAACAGAAGGGGAAGGACGAGGAGGTGCGGACTGAACCAGGATAGAAGCGACCCCCACCCCCAAGTCCGGGTCTCGAAAAGCAAAGCGGGGCAGCGCCGGGGCATCCGGGGAAGCAACCAACCGAGCACGTTGCAACAGACGAAACCTAGACTGCAACGCACGTGCCGCCCGTACCCGAATAGAATCATCAGAGGATTGGGTAAATTGAGTCACAAGCAAGCAGCAACACTCACAGGACTCAGGGTCGAAAGTATCACCGACCCAACAGGCAGCGTGGCAGAGGCAAAAACAATGAGGGTCACCCTGAGACAAGGGGACCGAGCAACCCTCAAACTCGCACACAGCGAGCGGGGACTCCGGGGTCACATCCATCGGACCCACGTGCCCCCTAGGGGATTCCCAGGGTCCTGAGCGTTTACTTTAAGAGGACTCGCGCTCACGTAGTCCCAGGCAGGGTGCTGCAAACCGGCGCCCAAAACTACCAAGCAAACTTCTAAAGCTGAACCCCAGGGACGTGTACACTCACGGGGACCTAGCAGGGGGCGCCACCGAGGAGAACAGTGGAAGGGCAAAAACAAACTGAATAAAATGACAGAACCCCCTACCAGGCAAAAAGAAAAAGAAAAAACAAAACCCCGCAAGAGGACAGCGAACCCCAAGGAACAGAGCCGGCTGCGATGTCGGGAAATACAAGCTGAGCAGCACCCTGCGCCCCTACCAGTGCAAACTGCCTCTTACCTGCCGGTAACAAGGGAGAACAGAAACACCCAAGAGCCCAACAGGCGGCCGAAAAAACGAAAGGTAAAACGGACCAGCAGAGGCAGACCCCGAGGAGCCTGTGGAAGGTGGCCCCAAGCCCCAAGGGCAGTACTTACAGGACACCTAGGGAAGGCAGCCCTAGGCGCATGCAGCCCGAGTACTGAAGATAACTCCTGGCTCTCGCACCCACAAAACTAACACCACACGCAAAGCACAGTGCAGTAGCGACACCGGAGCCAGAGCACACGACCATCGCCTATAGCATCAGCCTCAAGAACCGAGGTGTGGGTAGCCGGCGCGGGGGGTCTGGGGCTCCCCCTTCCCCCTCCCGGGGAGGGGGGAGCTGCGCAGACAGCGGCGCGGCAGTGTGTGACGTCACACTAGTTTGCTTGTTTTCGGTTGGGGAGATCTATCCACTAGTTCGGTTTTTGGTAGCAATTTTAACCAGAATAGGGGTTTGTTTTGGGGCGCTTACCTTTCTGGGTGCCTGTTCCGGTCGATGGCAGACATAGAATGCTTCCAACTACACGGGGGCTTCTATAGGCCATTGCTCCCCTTGCCTCTCTGAGGGGGCCCGGTTCTGGCCGTGGTCCCCGGTAGGCCTAAGAACTCCATACACATGACTGATGCCAAAGTCTGACATTAGCATATCAGCCTGGGATAGCTCCGGGGAGCCGACGGGGCTCCCCCCAGAAAAGCATTCTTCAAAATTGCAAGGAGCAAAACCCAGCTCTGAATTGAGTGAGAAATATATGACAAACTGACCAACAGAGAAATGAGGTAAACAAATATCTCAGATGCAAAGGGAACATTTTTTGACTAATTAAACATGTGACCACAACAAAACAGTGACAAGAGGTGTTCAAACAGGCAGATAAGAATTACTTAACAATACCCAAAGTGTAACACATAGAAGTCAGGGGCCAGGGGGATCACATAGTTTTGGTCACCTAGCCAGTCTGCTCCTACATCCAGGAATGCCAGGAAACTCCAACTACCTAAGTATTGTAGACAGTTTGATGACTGAGTAGTGCCCCAGGTAACATAAATGTATACGGAATTTTAAAATTAACTGAGATAAAACAAATACTGTGTGAAAAAACCAGCGTTGAATGTAATGAAACGCCATTTTCTGGGTGAGACCCGGAGGCTCCCCGGAGCTTTACCGGCTGATATGCTAATGTCAGACTTTGGCATCAGTCATGTGTATGGAGTTCTAGGGCCTACCGGGGACCACGAGCCAGAACCTGGCCCCCTCAGAGAGGCAAGGGGAGCAATGGCCTATAGAAACCCCCGTGTGGTTGGAAGCATTCTATGTCTGCCATCGACCTGGTCAAGCATGCAGAAAGGTAAGCATTCCAAAACAAACCCCTATTCTGGTGAAAATTGCTACCTAAGCCGAACTAGTGGATAGAACTCTTCAACAGAAAACAAGGAAACTAGTATGACGTCATACGTCACCGCGCCGCTGTCTGCGCAGCGCCCCCCGCCCCGGGAGGGGGAAGGGGGAGCCCCAGACCTCCCACGCCGGCTATCCACCCATCAGTTCTGAGGCTGGATGTCAAAACACGCGAAAAACGCCGACCGGAGGGAGGGAGGGTTGCCGGGGAGCCTCCGGGTCTCACCCAGAAAATGGCGTTTCATTACATTCAACGCTGGTTTTCTGGGGGGAGCCCCGTCGGCTCCCCGGAGCTAACTACCCACAGAGGAAGGTCTAAAGGGACAAAACCGGGAGGCGGACACCACGCACCCCCCCAAGGAGGCGAGACAACCGGCAGCAAACGCCAACCCAAGGCGCCACAGCCCCGAAAATCCCGGGAACAACACGAGAACCACGAGCAGCAAGGCCCCTGCACGAACACCAAAAATCCATGCCTGAAGACTGCAAGGCCACGTCGCCCAGACGGCAGCGAGAGCAGCGAAGCCACGAACGCCACAGGCATGAGGGAAGAACACAGGCAGCTTAGCCGCAAGAACACGGCTGACCACCCGGGACACTAGCACCCGCGAACCGGGAAGAACAGAACCGGATCAACGCAAAACGCGCTCCGGACCCAAACGCCGTGGCACGCAAACAACAGCGGAGGGCCGCCACTGAACACAAAAACGACACACCCCCGGCCCGACCAACGAAGCACCAACAAACCCTGGACCCCTCCAGAATGCAGCAGCCCCACCCCGCGCCAGAAAAGATGGAGACTGCTGCCATCAAACAACCAAAACGCTAAAACCGAAGGAGCAAGAAAACTCAGCGACTCGACCCCCAGAGGCAAAGGCCCAAAGGAAAGAGCCGACGAAAAAACACACCGGAACCGAAGGGGCACTACCAACCGAGGAGAAGACAGAGCACGCTGACCAGAGACCAGGATGGTGCAAGCGGCGCACGAACAGGCCGGAGGTGAAACGACGCACAAGACAGCTGACTAATGGTGCAGAAGCAACACCAAGACCGAAAGCAAGCTGAAGCGGCTCCGCCTGCGCCGCACGAAAAGAGGCGACAGCATGTGGCAAGACGACGGCCCCCAACCCCCACTAGAAAACCAAGCCGAGAGTAAACCAAGCGAACAAGAGTAACCACCTAAGAAGGGACAGGAAAAGGAAGGACCGCCAAAATACCCCATACTGCCGCCAAGAGAAGCTTGCAGGTGGAACACCTACCACAAAGCCACCCGACCACCAACCGGAGGCGAGACCACGAGGCAGAACATAAGCAGCCCCGACAAGGCCCCCCGAGCCCAGGAAAAGGCGGAGCCGCGAGAAGATCTCGGGCGCGACCACCGAAACCCAGGCGGCACAAGGAGATGGAACGTCTGCCGAACAGAAAAACTCCCCAAAGCATGCAAGCCCGCCAGGAGTTCAGAAACGACGGGTCCGACGCGAGACATCGCAAGAACCCCCAAAAAAAAAAAAAAAAAAAAAACCGGCAGGGCAAGCTAGGAAAACCAAAGAAGGCGGAAGGGTTGCCGCCAGAACAGGACCCGAACCAAGGGGTACGAACAACTGCAATAGACCGAGACAAAGAAGCACATCACAGGACACAGGCTGACCAACGCCTAAGAACACACGCAGAACATCCCTGCTGCAGAGGAGGCAGGAAGAAAGAGCAGAAGCACAAAAACCCCAGGAGAACAACCAGGGGTGGACAATCAGGCAGGGACAAAAACCCCACGCAATCCCCAGGCACAAAACGGCAGCAAAGTGCCACTCCACAACCGGACACAGGGACAAGGACACGCCACCGTGAAACACGGTACCAATGCACACGTGCAGCAGCAGCAACAGGCACCACTGCAACATGTAAATAGCAACTCCCCTCTGCAAAGGCAGAGAACGGAGGAGGCAGACCCCAGACAGGTCCAACGGAGACATGACAAAACCCTGCAGGCCCAGAAACCTGCACCAGGTGACCGACGGCGGAGAAACCCCGCTCGATACCTGCTGGATGAGGTACTGGGAGCTCTTTTACACCTGAAGCCCGGCCCAAGGTCAGGCCAGACCAGCCAGAGGATGGCTCACCAGGCAGCTGCTAGGAGCAGTCCACCGGCCCACATACCCCCACAACCAGGATGGGCCGGAACTGCCATACGAAAACAGTCCAGACCGCCCTGGAAGTCCACGGACGAACCAGCAAGAAGGCTTATGCTCGCAAGTAGGTCGTGTAACAAGCACAGACCACTGATGGTAATACAGTGTTCCCCAAAAGTGCCAACAGCACCACTGCACTCCACTGGTACTATCCCGCAAGTTCTACCAGATAGGCGGGACCCAAGAGCCAGAGCTCAAATCCTGCAAGCACAGCCAGGAGCCTTACCAGGTGAGTACAGAACCAACCCTACAACCCCCACACCTCACAACATTAAAAAAGGAGGGTCCCCTGAATGACTCCAGCATGGGTTGGACATGCACATGAGGGGGACAGGAAGGGGTGATAAAGGGACAGTCACTGGTGTGCGAACGGTCTCAGTCGTACAAAAATATACCTAAATAAAGACAGGTATATAAACACCGCCGCATCCAGCGCCCGGCCAAAAGACGCCAGACCGCAGAAACTCACCTGGCGAATGGTGGCACGAACTTGACACGATTCAACCGTGCCCAGAAGAACTTGGGAGCACCGCCAGGTGAAGACGCCAGAGCCGGACCCTGCCGGACCCGCAGGAGAACAGGGAGAGGCGAAGGAGGCGGTCCACACCCATGACACAGGGAAAACCGCGGTGTCCTCCCCACAACTGGGAACCAGGACACCCCCGGCGCGAAGGGGCACATACCGCAGCCAGGGAGAAGAACGAGAGGCGAAGCACTGTAGCAAAAAAGGGCGCAAAACCCCAGCACTGAAACACCGCCCAGACCAAAACAAACTCCACGGCGCATGCGCATAACACGCTGGCCGAACCGCACACCCTCCCTGCGGGAAGGCGCCAGCCAGGACTACTGCACGAGAAAAGGAGCCAAAAGAGGAAGCAGGAACAATAAAACCGGCCAAAGAAGCAAAGAGCCCAAAAAGGAACCCAACCGGGCAACAAGCAGCCCAACCGGGTGACAAGCAGCCCAACCGGGCGACAAGCAGCCCAACCGGGCGACAAGCAGCCCAACCGGGCGACAAGCAGCCCAACCGGGCGACAACTAGCCCAACCGGCGACAAGTAGCCCAACCGGGCGACAAGTAGCTCAACAGGGCGACAAGTAGCCCAACAGGGCGACAAGTAGCCCAACAGGGCGACAAGTACGAGGAGCCGACAGACATTCCAATAATGCGGGAAGTAGCGAAAAACCTTCCCGTACCCTCGAGAACACAGAAGCCAACACTAGTCCCAAAGGCACACGAAGGCGCAGGCGCACCCGAGATCAGAAGACACGCAGAACCCCATCGAACGGGGAAACATGACAAAAACACCGTCCCAAAAAGGGGGGGGAGGAAACATCCACCCACAGGACGGAACCAACCGACTCAAAGGCCAAGGAACCGAGCCCGGGGAGGGGCCGACGTCCAACAGCACGTACGGCGAGCGGGGAGGAAAGACCCCACTCCGCGTAACCACAAGCCCCGCTTAGAGGGGGATAAAAACCCCCACGGGGTCTAACGGGGCCAAGGCCCCCCCAAGTCAGCCCCTCCCCAGCCCCGGGAACCTACACGACAGGCCCCGGGGCCGAGCCGTTCCCCCAAAGCCCCGGCCGTACCAGAAAACCGGGGCAGCCGTGAAAACACTAAGAAAGGGAGCCCACTGGCAGACTCATACAACACGGCTGGAGGAACAGGCCCAAATGCCCCCATCACTACCCCGGAAGGGGAATTCCCCAAGACTGCCCGAGTCTCAACACCACCAAAAACCCCGCCCCGAACCTACAGACGGTAAGGAACCAGATGCAGGCAGGAAGGGTGAACCAGGGGAAAGACAAGGGGGCGTGGATGGAACCGAAGCAACCAACACCCCCAAGTCCCAAAACGAACTACAACGGGGCAGCCCCGGGGCTCCCGGGGAGGAAACCACGAGAACGTTGCCACCACCAAGGCTCAAGTGCAACGCCCCTGCTGCCCGCACCCGCTTTGTTAGCACAACTGGGTAACCGAGCCACAACGAGCAACCAAACTCGCAGGACTCCGGGTCGAAGGTGTCACCGACCCCACAGGCAGCAGACGGAGGCAAAACAGAGAGTCACCCAGAGACAAAAGGTGAGAGCAACCCTCAAACTCGCTGGAAGCGAGGGGGGGACTCTGGGGTCACATCCATTGGACCCGCGCGCCCCCAGGGGTTTCCCAGGGTCCCGAGCGTTTACTTTAAGAGGACTCACGCTCAGGTAATCCCAGGCAGGGTACTGCTAACCGGCACCCAAAGCTACCAAACAACTTTCTAAGAGCTGAACCCCCGGGACGTGTACACTCACGGGGACCTAGCAGGGGTACTACCAGAAAATACTCAGAACACAAGGGACACAAGGGGCAAGAACGAAGACAGACCCCCCCACCAGGTAGATAAACAAAAAGAAAAAGAAAACCCCGCAAGAGGACAGCGTACCCAAGCGGAACAGAGCCGGCCGCTATGATTGGTAAAGACAAGCTGCAGAGTACCCCGCGCCCCACCAGTGCAAACACTGCCCCTTACTCTAAGGCGAACAAGGGAGACAGAACACCCGAGCACACAAAGAGCGGCCGAAAACCAAGCAGTAAACGGCCAAGCAGGGGCAGGACCCAAGGAACTTGTGGAAGGTGGCCCCAAGCCCCAAGGGCAGTACTTACAGGGCATCTAGGGAAGGGATCCCTAGGCGCATGCAGCCCGAGTACTGAAGAATCACTCCCGGCTCACGCACCACCTAGAAAACAGACACCACACTCTAGGTACAGTGCTGAAACAACCACTGGAGCCGGAGCACATAACCATTGCCTATAGCATCAGCCGAAGAACTGATGGGTGGATAGCCGGCGTGGGAGGTCTGGGGCTCCCCCTTCCCCCTCCCGGGGAGGGGGGAGCTGCGCAGACAGCGGCGCGGTGACGTATGACGTCATACTAGTTTCCTTGTTTTCTGTTGAAGAGTTCTATCCACTAGTTTGGCTTAGGTAGCAATTTTCACCAGAATAGGGGTTTGTTTTGGAATGCTTACCTTTCTGGATGCTTGACCCGGTCGATGGCAGACATAGAATGCTTCCAACCACACGGGGGTTTCTATAGGCCATTGCTCCCCTTGCCTCTCTGAGGGGGACAGGTTCTGGCTCGTGGTCCCCGGTAGGCCATAGAACTCCATACACATGACTGATGCCAAAGTCTGACATTAGCATATCAGCCGGTAAAGCTCCGGGGAGCCGACGGGGCTCCCCCCAGAAAAGCAAGTGAAAATTGGGAAAAAATCAACGTTGAATGTAATGAAACTCCATTTTCTGGCCGAGACCCGGAGGCTATCCGGAGCTATCTGGGCTGATATGAATAAATTAGATTGTGGCATCAGTCAAAACGAATGATGTAGCTGTAGCTGGATACAAAATTCCTGAGATAAAAATATCTACTTAAGATTTTGATAATTGAAAATATACAAATCTGTACTAAAATTTTCTGAACACCAAAACACTATTATAAATAGTACCTTGAAGTCTATGTGGTTGTCTCTGTTTTCATCAAAGGCATTGAATACTCCTTTTGCCAGCATTGGAGGAAGTGGAGGAGAAATCATGGGGACCAAAGTGTCTGGATCAAGTTTTCCTGTTGGTGAAGAGCCCTTCAAATACCAGTATCGTTTTTCAAGTTCCAAGATATCTGTCTCTTCCACTGCAATAATTACCAATAATTAGAGCAATATATTAAAAAAAGGAATATGTTTGCATTAATTACATATTTGAAAAGTTAACATTTGTCAGTCATTCTAGACTGGAGTTAGTTTTGTGCAGTGATTCTCTGTCACCCATTATGACCACACACACATGACTGAAGAACCCCTAAGATGCTTCTGCCAGAATATAGTTCTGCCTCACTATTCATAATTTCTGTCATATGACCAGCAAATCTTTAAGGAAACAAGCAAAGAGTAATAACTCAGAAAAACAGCTTAGAAATGACAAATCCATTTAAAATATCATAAATATTATAAGAAAAAATTAACAAGATTCCAAAACAATAAAAATTATGCGATCATGTTAAAGGAGAAAGAGTTTCTCAAGGTGTGTGAAGTGAGTGTAGAGAGAGGCATCTTGATCTTACAGTGGGTGACACCAGCTAGTGTTTGATAGAAGGTTGGAGTTTCTAGGTCGTTGGAGAGTGACACATGGCAAGGCTCAGCCAACAGCCAGCATGTCACTGTTGTGGCATCAGGGTGTATTAACAACCACTCTTTGAAATCTTCATAGGAAATGCGTTCACTCTGTGGCAAAATAACATTTAAAAATCAATTAGATTTACAATTACAATATACTGTAATTACAGATTTTGTACACTAAAATAACATCTATATTAAATAATACAACTAGATTTTTAACTTAACAAATATGCAATATGCAGGTTACTCTTAGGCAGTGTTTCACTTGCTCAATATTCTTCTAGATTTCACATATCTACAAATCAAATTCGAAAATTTGTTTTGCTATCTTCTCCATAATTTATTACCTTGTCTCACCCTTTTACACCATTCCTTCACTGCTTTTTTTAATATTATAAATCTGCACAAATGTAATCTTTTATCTTTATTAGAACAAGTGTTAAAATATTATTAAACATTTCCAGCTGTGCTTTTTTGTTTCACAGTTTACATTCATATATCTCACAAGGCTTTATTAATACTGCTTCTCATTACTACAGTATTTTATCATAATTATACATTTTTACTGCACTATTTGAATCCCCTCAAGCATATTTTTCCATGATTGGCTTTCTAATTTCTAATTTCCTCATTCCATAATTTCCTCATTTCCTTTCTAATTTCCTCATTCCAAACTAGTCATCCTCCATATGAGCTCTATTTCTTTTTCATTTTCCTTCCTACCACTTATCATTGTCTACTATTCCCCTTCTCTTTTCCAACATATAATAGATTTTCATTAGTTCTCCCCATTTTACTTTATTCTCCCTTCCTTAATTTTTCAAAGAATTGAAAGTCTAATACAGTACTATGTTGAATGGCTACAGCCTTTAATATTGTTTGCAAAGAAAATGTATTACTTTCTCACCTGACCAAAACACTTGTGCAGTATCTCTGGTGTGTAGCCCCCCTCTGTAGCTTGTAGCTGCCGGAGCATTTCACTTCTTATAACATGAGTTCCGGTTTCACTGGCATACACTCCATAAATAACTGAAAAAACCAGCGTTGAATGTAAGGAAACGCCATTTTCTGGGTTTGAATAATACAGTAATGTATATACTACACAAGAGCAGGAAAATTGTGCCGAAATTAAATTATTGAAAATTATTCAATTATGAAAGTGAACTATATGGCATTACAGTACTTCAGAAAACTCTGAACAAAACTCACATTTGATCTTTTCTTCTTTATTTCCACGTGTTAAGAGCACCAGGCTGCATAACAGATCCTTAAATGTAATACCCTTCGTTGTTCCTCCACATGCCAAAAATATCAGCTGTAATTGAAGATGAATATCCTTAGAAATTGCAGCACTACTGTAGACATGAAACACAGACTTCCATGACATTAATATTATAAAGGTTTGACTATATTTTACATGTAACTTAAAAAAACAAACAGGATCTCTATATATTTATTGTCATTATGTCTCACCAGCTACATACCGTAATTCACTTTTTATAAAACATCTTATTTTCCTTTTATTGCAAAACATTTAGCCAAAATAACTGAAAATAAGTTCTTTCCTGTGATGGTACTTTTCCAAGTCCTTAGTCAACCAAATATGGCTAAAGTACTTATTAAATACTCACCCAAACACTACTGAAGAGGTTTAACAAGTTATTTCATGAAAACTTGAGTTATAAATGTAACAATTGTATACAGTGGAACCTGGAGTGACGAGCGGCTTTATCTACGAGCATTTCGAGTAACGGACGAGCTACTTGCCAAAAATTTGTCTCTACTGACGAGCTTTCGCTCTATTAACGAGTAAGCCACATGGTGCTTCCTAGCGTTCTCGCTGGTTGTATGGTGCCCATATCTTAAGAAGCACATCAGCAAACTGGAAAAGGTGAAAAGACGTGCCACTAAGTGGCTCCCAGAACTGAACGACAAGAGCTACGAGGAGACGTTAGAAACATTAAATATGCCGAAACTAGAAGACAGAAGAAAAAAAATAGGCGATATGATCACTATGTACAAAATAGTAACAGGAATCGGTAAAATTGATAGTGAAGAATTCCCGAGACCTGGAACTTCAAGAACAAGAAGTCACAGATTTAAACTAACTAAACAAAGCTGCCGAAGAAATATAAGAAAATTCCCTTTCGCAAACTGAGTGGTAGACGGTTGGAACAAGTTAGGCGAGAAGGTGGTGGAGCCTAAAAGCATCAGTAATTTCAAAGCGTCATATGACAGAGTGCTGGGAAGACGGGACACCTCGAGCTGAGGTGTCACGTCAATATTGGATCAAGGTCAATGAAAATATCCCAACCTTATTTGCTTCTTGGCTTGGATGACTGCTAATTCATTTCATACATTTGTGGTAAGTTTAAGGCAGACAGTGCTATAATTTTGATGCAGAAATATGACATGCCACACCTGAATTATGTACAGTAATGTATATTCTCCATGAAAAACTATGAAAGTTAAGACTTATGGGTTATTAAAGTATGTATACATTTTTGACATCCTTTATAAGTTAGGTTGATGGAGGGGAACTAATTTTATTACTAATTAACACTTAATCACCTAATGTGATATAACCCCATCGTTGCATGTAATGAGATGCCTCTTTCTGGAGTAGCCTATGTGGCTTTCTGAAGGTATCTTACCATGATTACTCCATCTAAAACAATTCACATCAGTTACAGAAGTTGTTTGGCTTACTGACAACCAGAGCTAGAACCTAGCCCTCCTCACAGAAGCATAGGGAGAGAGTGACAATTCACCATCCCTCTGAAAAAAAGCCTCCAGTAAGAAAGTGAAGCTTTACAGACAACTAGAAGGTTCACAGAAAATGAAGGCTTGAAACTGCTAAACAATAAAGTAAACGATTCACACAACGAAGGATTCACTAACAAGTCAAAACTTGTTAGTATTTATCACCAGCACCAGGCTGCCCAGCCACAGCCAGCCCCCGACCAGCCAGTTCTGATGTACAATCCCTCAACGAACCTGAGAGGAAACAATGAATCAGGGAGCCACAGGGGCTCCTCCAGAAAGAGGGGTTTCATTAAGAGTCCAGAAGTACAGTCGAGGTTTGTTTTCGAACCACAATCGAGAATTCCGGGTTTGATTCCCGGGAGGGACAGAAATGGTTAGGCACGCTTCTTATCACCTAATGATCCTGTCCGCCTAGTAATAAATAAGTACCCAGGCACATAATGTATAGGTAAAAGGGTATAGGTACCCTTTTCTAGAATTTCCATACATTTTGAGATGTTCTTCTGAAGGAAGGGTCAAATTCACTCAGCATCTCAAGTATACCTAAATAGTTGCCATTTTTTGGTGACACAATAATCTGATTTTCTCCACGAAATGGCAAACCACTAGAGGCAAGAAAGCAAATTACAGAAACCACACGTGTCAACTCTTTATGCCAATATTGTTTTGCGTGAATTGTTTGTAGAGTTATTTGGCAGATTTGAGTTTTTATTTTCTGTGAACTTTCCAATTGTCTGTAAGGCTTTGCTGACTTTCTGGAGGCTTTTTGCAGTAGGGTTGTGAATTGTCACGTGCTCCCTGCACCTGTAACGGGGCCAGGTACTGGCTCTGGTGTCCAGTAGGCAAAACAGAACCTCCATGACTGATGTGACTTTTAGTGTGAAGTAATCTCAGCAAGATAGCTTCAGGGAGCCATTGGGTGCCCCATCCCCCCTGAAAAAGATAATAAAAATACATAAATAAAATACATGGATTGCAACATCAAATTTATTTACCTCTGCTAACTGTAAGGGAACTCCTTCTCCCAGAACTTCTCTAATGAAAGCCTGCTTAGTGATGGCTCCATTAAGCGTTGCAGTTCTTTTGTATGCATCTTTCAGGCGTGCAAATTCTGCATCACTGACTGGAAACAGGAAGAATTTTTAGAACTTGTATATCCCATTAACATTTTACTCAATATGCAAATATTCTAGAAAACTACTGAACAATAATTCTTGATTAACATTGATCTAAAAAGATTTTTTTAAATTAATATAAATATTAATAAATATAAATATATTTTTATAAATTTATATATTCATATAAATATAAATATTAATATTATCTACAGGTCTGCCTTGACAAAGTTTAAAATTTGCCAAAATTTAATGCTTTGTGGATAACAATTGCAAATTGCCTAAACATTATGCTACTATGCTCAATATGGGAAAAAATACTTAAACAGCACTTTTCAAATACAGAGGAACCTCGATACTCGAATGGCTCCCAACTCGAACAATTCAGTACTTAAAGCCTGTGTTTATGCTCGGTAGTCGACTGCTTGCTCAGCATTCAAACATAAACACGCGTAACGGATGAATCAGTTTGCCAGTAGCTGTCATTCAGTGCACAACACAGCTAAACTTCTCTAAACTTCATGTTTTCTTGGATATTTTTTATATTCTTAGCATAAAATAGTCACCATGGCACCTAAGAAAGTTAGTGATAAGAGCCAAATGAAAAGAAACTAAAATTTATTTTAATTAAAAAACAAAGGTCAATTTATAAGGTAAGAGAGTGAGATGAAATGATGAAATATAAGAATATTTAGTTATTTATTTATTTATTTACCCATACTTTAGCAGTCTCCGTGGTGTAGTGGTAAGACACTCGCCTGGCGTTCCGCGAGCGCTATGTCATGGGTTCGTATCCTGGCCGGGGAGGATTTACTGGGCGCAATTCCTTAACTGTAGCCTCTGTTTAACGCAACAGTAAAATGTGTACTTGGATGAAAAAACGATTCTTCGCGGCAGGGGATCGTATTCCAGGGACCATAGGATTAAGGACTTGCCCGAAACGCTACGCGTACTAGTGGCTGTACAAGAATGTAACAACTCTTGTATATATCTCAAAAAAAAAAAAAAAAAAAAAAATAAGGTTGAAGTACAGGAATAAGATTGACGTACAGGAATAAGGTTGAATTATATTAATAAAGAAAACTGCAGAAGGTCAAATGGCAAAAAGAGAACAAGATGAAATGGAGCCAGATAGTAACATAAGAGAAAGAAAGAAAAAAAAAGAGCCTAGAGGGGCTAAAGCTAAGGTAGATCATGTATGTTAAAATAGGATTGGACGGGGGGAAGGAATGGTGCCCAATCACTTGGATGGTCAGGGATTGAACGCCGACCTGCACGAAACGATATTGTCACTCTACCGTCCAGTCGAAGTGGCTGGATGGGACCTCTGGTTGTAAACTCGCTATTCTGACCACAGTATAAATATAAAATGTGATCTTGTACCCAAGTTATGGCTTGTGGTTACATATACTGGCCAGTGGTAAGCTCAAGTGTTGGGTTCTAAGTTCACGATTAAGTCGACTATATTTTATACTTTACTGCATAGGACTAAGGCATCATCCTAGGAGAATTAAGTGTTCTCTTCATATGGGTCTAAGGAGAAGCATATTACCTCAACACCACGGCCAGTCACAGTGTAATGTACCCCACAGGTGCAAATAATAATTAAATTATTATTATAACTAATCAGTGAACAAAAAATAAGGAGGAATTTGGTGCTCTAAAAAAATCCTACTTGTTGGATGATAATTTTATCGTCTAGTTTTCCGACAGTGGAGTTAATGATTATAAACTTATGAGTCCTAATTGGATGGTGGAAGTGCCTTTGTTATGAGAGCAGTTGTGGGTCACATGAGGCATGCTTGGCACTTTAATAAGTCCTGTGTGGCACTCCTTCATATCTGCTCACAACACTTGCACGGCTCTTACCTCTTTTTATTGCCTCCTCGTAGGAGAGAGAGATGGGTTTACTTTCTTTTCCACCCATTTCGACATTGCAGTAGCGTTGGGTATGAGTAGTGAGGCGTGAGGTGTTAAGGGAGAGTGCACATGACAGTATTACCCTGCGCAGTTACTCTCCTGATTACTTTCCCTGTTTACGTGAAGGCAGGAGACTGGCCCTCCCCGCCCCGCTCCCTACACCTTCACTAATACAACATTACTAATTGCCCGCCCTCTTTACCTACTACCCGTAGTAATAACATTTACCATTTTATATCACATTTATTAATCATTCCTTATAAACTTGATTCTCGGAAAACTGGACCCGTGAGATTGGGGTCACTATTTTTTATAAAATATCAGCTTTTGGTATAATTCCAGAGAATATAAATAGTAATATAAATTCTAAGATAATAATGGGACTAAATAATTAAATACAACTTCTATCTGCAATTTCTTAGTTATTAGTGTCAAAAGTTTTATTTCATGAAAATTGAAGGGACCACCAAGACTGACAAGTGTTGTCGAATCTTTTACCAATACCTGACGAGCTGCAATGTTTTGTTCTAGTCTATTTCCATAAACACACACATTGAAGGTAATAACATACACAATACAGTTGAAATAAATATAAAATTATAACATTACAAAATTAGAGTCTTGCACGCAACTTTAATATAAAAACAGCATAAATTACTGGGCGCCTCATGCTGGCACTCAACACAGCATCGTCTGCTACGATAGAATACAAGTCACATCGTACACATGACGATTGGAAACCTAACTTAAACTAGCTCAACCTAACCTAATCTTACCCAACCTAACTCAACCTAACCTAACCCAACCGAGTGAAATACAATCTAACCTAGGCTAATACAGACTAGCACATCTCAGCGACCGTCAGTATCATAGATACTGACGGTCGCCAGTATCGTAGATACTGGCGGTTGCTGTGCGAAAATGGGTAGGACCCATACTCCTTCAACACAAAATGGGTATGGGATGCATAATAAATGAACTAAACTAAAACCTCAGCACCTTTTATCTCCACTGCAGAGCCAATCTGCTGAAGATACTGCAAACCGACATGTCATTCTGAGCTTGCTCGGTCGTCAATCAAAAACGATTGTCTTCTTTGCTGGATCAATAGATATTCCTGAGTGTATGAAGTAATTATAGATAACTTAACATAGAGTTATTAGGCCGGTAGTTTTTGCTGAGCTCTTTCTGCCTTTTTTGAAAATAGGGGTGACATTTGCATATTTCTTGTAACGAAAGAGTATGTTACGTTGTTGGATAGATTAATTCAAATCTTCCTAGATTGCTTCCTAGATTGCTTGCTAAATTGCTTCCAAATCTTATTTGGAAGCAAATCTACAAATGAAATTCAGCTTCAGATAGACAATGTAAACATTAGTAATAAAAATGATGGAAAATTTCTTGGCCTATTACTAGACAAGAGACTCAACTTCAGCACCCACATGCAACACATAGCTAAGAAAGTCTCTAAAACAGTTGGTATACTCTCCAAAATCAGATATTATGTATCTAACTCTTCTCTCATCTCTCTATATTATGCACTGTATATGCTCCTACCCTATTCTGTATGAAAGATTACACAGTGTAAATAAAAAAAAAACTAGCTATAAGTTCATCTAATATTCCCATCTCACAGGATGGTAAGTCATAAATGGCATCAGGGGAGCATATACCAGCCTCAATACAAAAACAAATCAACTCAAATCAGGAGAGAATATAAAATGTAAGGCTGATCTAATATTAGCCTCCACTAGCAAAATCTGGGTACAACACAAGAATATCTTCCAATATTCGTAAGTTCATGGAGACTGTGCTTGGAAGTTAAGAACTTTTATGGATGAGACAGCTTTATTTAACCCATAGAGCAAAAGACAGCATCTTGTGCTGCCTACATCTTTTCAAAGCGTTATATGACAAAGAGTACCGGGAAGACGGGACACCACGAGCGTACCTTTCATCCTGTAACTACACTTAGCTATACTTAGGTATCCTGTAACTACACTCAGCTATACTTAGGTATCCTGTAACTACACTTAAGTAATTACATGTTTCAATGTTCAGGTTATTGACCTGGAAAGTTAGAGAGGCACTGCTTCTTTTTTGGGGATGAAGAGCTCCGGATTCAGTTATAGAGATACCACATTCAATACTTGGAAAAATGGAATGGAATAAGGAATTCAACGGAAACATGTCCATTACCCGAAAAAACCTGTGAGTATTAGTGGCTTTAGGCATTGTATGTACTAGCTCTATCTATAAATCCAACATTATGTTTGTAACTCATCTTCTATGTATGTACTTTTACCTGAATAAACATTTTGAGTGTTTTTTTGTTTTTTTTACT
The DNA here is from genome assembly GCF_040958095.1 of Procambarus clarkii. Lineage (NCBI taxonomy): Eukaryota > Metazoa > Arthropoda > Malacostraca > Decapoda > Cambaridae > Procambarus > Procambarus clarkii. The sequence continues at coordinate 24,877,578 of NC_091218.1, read as the reverse complement.
TTATAGGCAAAATTCTTGAAAATTTGTTATAGGTTATCAAAGAAGTTAGAAATAGAAAACGAATTAAACAGTTATGTATAAGAAAACGATCCTTCAAGCCCATATAGAATTGACAAACTATTTTAAATTCTCACATGCTTCCTAACTTATACGTTTATTAAATAATTTGGGGACTATGTTAGCTTCCGGAGAATTTGAGCAAATATATGAAAAACGCTGGCTCAAGATTACTTATAAACAATCTAAAGGACAAGAATTTTAGATTTCCCTGATTTTTTTACATAAGATTGTGCTGATAGCAAGATACGAGTGATAAGGTGAAGAGTAGTGATAAACTTTATTTACACAATCTGAATAGTTTCGATATAAATACTAAACACTAAACATATCGTGTGATGGTGACTACTCACGGCACTTAGATAAGTTATCTAGATATTACCGTCCTTAGCGGAGAGGAGAGACGCTCCATGGTTGATGTGCGCTACTCTACTTCCCACAAAATACATACACAACACATACAGAAATCACAATAGCGTGACATATCAAATTAATAAATCCACAAGGGCCGTGAGAAAGGTTCGAACTTACATCCAGGATGATCGAACCGAACCCTCATTGATACTGCCCTCATCTAAGATCAGATATTATGTACCACGCCCTGCCCTGGTGACTCTCTATTACTCCCTTATCTATCCATATCTCAACTATGGTATTTGTGCTTGGGGCTCTACTACCCAAAATCACTTACGTCCTCTAATTACTCAACACAAAGCTGCTATTAGGACAATATCCAATTCTGGCCCCAGACATCACTCGGTACCCCTACTTAAATCTCTGAATATGTTAGACATTAAGTCACTGCACATTCTCTCATGTGTATTATACATATATAAAACGCTAAACTATAATGCCAATCCTGATCTCAAAAGCTTCATAGAAGGTTGTAACAGAACCCATGAGCACCACACCAGAAATAAATACAGTTTTGATATTCCTAGAGTACGACTTAATCAAACTAGAAATGCTCTACAAATCAAGGGGCCCAGAATGTGGAATGACCTTCCCAACCATGTTAAAGACTGTACCTCTCTCAACCAGTTTAAGTTAAAAGCGAAGCTATACCTAATAAATTCCCTGTAACCTACCTTACCCTTCTATTGTCAACCAATGTCTGTTTTTTTCTTTAAAGAGCGCTGTTTGTCGACATAATTGTATTTGTGCTGCTTTTTCATCTATGTTTTCATTTCTTGTTTTCATTCTACTCATTATGTTCAATTAGTATTAAGCTTGTCATTTAAGTTTATCATGCCCGAAACGCTTTGCGTAATAGTGGCTTTAGGCATTGTATGTACTAGCTATACCTATAAGTCAACCAATCCTTGTAAATATTTATTGTATGTATGTACCTTACCTAAATAAAATTGTATTGTATTGTATTGTATCACGAACCGAACCGTGATGTTCGAACCCTCATCACGGCCCTTGTGGATTTATACACACACAACACTTAGATCTGAAGATTGACACATCAAAAAAGAGGTGTGACACGTGACTATCTGACACGTGACACCGGACACATGTTTCCTTTACACGGACAGAACAATACCCATGTTTGTTCCATCCAAAATAAGCACAATTATGAAACTAGTTTTGGTATCTCTCCCCCATCATCTTCCTGAAAATAACAAACTGCAGGTCAACAATATTATGGAGTGGGGCTCTATGTGAGCAACTCTATCTTCAATGTATTTGTATTTAATCTATATGCTCCAGCTGGAAAGTTAAATTATATTGAACTGTCAGCCTGCGCTCAAGCAGAGTCCACCATCATTCTTGGTGACCACAATGCTAGACACAAGGACATTGGTGACTCTCGCTTTAGTAGCGGGAATCAACTGCTCTCGCTACTAAACAGTCACCAAGATGTGCAGATTGTGGGCCATAAACTAGGGCCCTTTATTTGCATAGTAAGTTAGCACAGATTTAATTTGACTCTGGGGATATCATAGAGGTACAGTATTTATTTCTGGTGTGGTGATTATGGGTTCTATTATATCTGTCAAGGAAGAGTTTCAGATCAGAATTTGCATTTAGGCACAAGGTTTTGTACATGTAAATGACACAAGAGAATGTGTGGAGTGAGTTTATATTTAGCATGTTTAGGGATTTAAACATGGGTGGGGGAAGGGGGGGTGCTGAGTGTTGTCTGAAAGCAGAATTTGTCATAGTTCTGATAGCAGATTGTTGCTGGGTGATGATGGGCTTGAGGTAGTTTACAGATAGAAGATACGTGGCGCTGCCCAGTAAACTCGCTCCTCGGGGCAAACTATAACAATTTAAAATTTGACTTGTGTGTGTGGGGGGGGGGGGGACGGCCGGGTGTAGGATAATGGGGGAGTGGGGGTGGAGGAGGGGAGAGGAGCAAGGAAGGGCACAGAGGGGAGGGAGAGTGGTGGGGGGGAGAGGTGTGGGTGGCGTGGAGTTGTTTGAGGAGTGGCCACCCCGGAACACCAGGAGGGAGGCTAATGGCTGGTGTCAACACCACCAGCCACACCGCCCCTCCTCTCTGGCGAGCACCGGGGGGGGGGGGGGAGACGCTATACAGGAAGGGGGTGGTAAGACAAAAAGAGGGAAGGAGCTATGATGATCTGCTACCAGACATTTTAGCCAAATATCCCCAGTTTGCTAACTGTAGGTAGTAACTGAGTGACTGTAACCTATCCACCGCTGCCCACTGGATGGGGGGCGGTGTGCAGGACAAACATATCAATTGTGACACTAGCTCTCCACATATGTCAGTTGCTTAATTTAGAACCTGTACTTGAGGTCGATCTCGAACCCATTGTTGATGTGATGACTTATATTGAATTTTGTAACTAACTCATCAAGATTGTAACTTGCTTAGCTAAATGAATTGTGGGGTTCAGTCCCTGAGCCCATTATGTGCCTCTGTAACCCTTTCCACTACCGCCCACAAGATGGGTATGGGGTGCATAATAAATGAACTAAACTAAACTAACGCTACGGCCGTAATTTGAAAATAAATTTTGGATTTTTTGTTTTCCAAACCAACAAGTTAAGGGTCCTTTGGTAGGTTAGGAGGGCAGGAAGTTCTCCAAAGGTTTAAAAAGTCATGAAAACGGTTAACTGAAAATTTCCTCTCCTAACCAGAGGACCCGAAACAGAAAACGGAACACTACGTCACTTTCTCGAGCCGATTCCATTTTCAATTACGTCCTTTTTTAGCCTGAGTGCGCATACCAGCGAAAAGCGACGTAATTTGAACAAGGACTGGTTGAATATCCTATACGAGCCTCTCCTTACTCTTTTGTTTTACCATCCCCTTCCTGTAGAGCGCCCCCATCCCCCCCCCCCCCCCGGTGCTCGCCAGAGAGGAGGGGTGCTGTGGGTGGTGGTGTTGAGCCATTAGCCTCCCTCCTGGTGTTCCGGGGTGGCTGGCCACTCCTTAGTGGCGCAGTTGTAAAGCACTCGCCCGGGGCTTTGGCCGGGGTTCGTATCCTGGCTGGGCAGGATTGACTGGGCGTCAATCCTTAACTACAGCCTCTGTGCACCCAGCAGTGAATTGGTACCTGCTTGTTAAACGATTTGGCGGGTTTTATATATTATATTATATATAATATTCAGTTGCATATATGCCTGGGCACCATTCAGGCTAGTTCGCATATTACATATATATATATATATATATATATATATATATATATATATATATATATATATATATATATATATATATATATATATATATCTTAAATACATCTTCAGAAGGTCATTTTACAGATCGAGTGATGGGTATAAATAGGCAGGAAGGAGTGGTGAAGTAAGGTGAGGTACAATACTTGGACAACGCAGACGGCCCATTGGCCCATCAGATGCACCCAATTGACACATCCGATGTAGCCCAATGGCCCATCTGATACAGCAGACATACAAGCATAATATATAGGTAATTATAACTTAAAGAAGTATATATATACAATAAATTAGTGAGACAAATGTTTTTCAATGATTCTACTTAAATCGCCCTTTAGCTGATCTATTAGAAATGGATCTAAGTTATATAGACCAATGCTAATATTCAAATTACTTTCTTTGGTGATCTGTATCAAAGCAGATTCAATTATGTTTCTGTTATAGGTGCTTTTACAATTTGTTATTGAAGACGCACTCTCCCAATCAATTTGGTGAGCTTTTTCTGACAAATGCACAAACAAAGCATTAGACAATTGGCCATGTCTTACAGAGTATTTATGTTGCGATATTCTACATTTTAAATCTTTAGATGTTTGCCCGACATAGAACTTGTTACATTCCTTACAAGGTATTTTATAAATGACGCAATTATATAAATAAAATAAAATACCTTGTAAGGTATTATAATAAAATACCTTGTAAGGAATGTAATAAGTTCTATGTCGGGCAAACATCTAAAGATTTAAAATGTAGAATATCGCAACATAAATACTCTGTAAGACATGGCCAATTGTCCAAGTATTGTACCTCACCTTACTTCACCACTCCTTCCTGCCTATTTATACCCATCACTCGATCTGTAAAATGACCTTCTGAAGATGTATTTAATATACGAAAGTACTTAAGGAAATTTCCTGTTTCATTTTTCCTCCGTGGTCTGACATTGTCACATTCTTAATCACGTGTTTATTTTCGTGATATACACACATACATATATATATATATATATATATATATATATATATATATATATATATATATATATATTATTAAATATGACCGAAAAAGTAAGATTAATAATTCTAACACGAATTTTCTCAATCTTTCGTACATTACGCTTCACTGTTGGAGGTAAATCAAAAATCACTTCTCCAAAATTCATTTTTATTTCTAGTCTGACGCGACACGGGCGCGTTTCGTAAAACTTATTACATTTTCAAAGACTTCACAAATACACAACTGATTAGAACGTATCTCTGATTTTATATCTACATTTGAGTGAGGTGGGAAGGGTGATGTGGCATTAACACAAGACAGAACAGGAGGGAATATTAATAGGGTATTAAAAGTATCAACACAAGACAGAACAGAAACAATGGGTATTTAATAGAAGTGTTTGTAGAAAGCCTATTGGTCCATATTTCTTGATGCTTCTATATTGGAGCGGAGTCTTGAGGTGGGTAGAATATAGTTGTGCAATAATTGGCTGTTGATTGCTGGTGTTGACTTCTTGATGTGTAGTGCCTCGCAAACGTCAAGCCGCCTGCTATCGCTGTATCTATCGATGATTTCTGTGTTGTTTACTAGGATTTCTCTGGCGATGGTTTGGTTATGGGAAGAGATTATATGTTCCTTAATGGAGCCCTGTTGCTTATGCATCGTTAAACGCCTAGAAAGAGATGTTGTTGTCTTGCCTATATACTGGGTTTTTTGGAGCTTACAGTCCCCAAGTGGGCATTTGAAGGCATAGACGACATTAGTCTCTTTTAAAGCGTTCTGTTTTGTGTCTGGAGAGTTTCTCATGAGTAGGCTGGCCGTTTTTCTGGTTCTATATTCTACCCACCTCAAGACTCCGCTCCAATATAGAAGCATCAAGAAATATGGACCAATAGGCTTTCTACAAACACTTCTATTCAATACCCATTGTTTCTGTTCTTCTTGTGTTGATACTTTTAATACCCTATTAATATCCCCTCCTGTTCTGTCTTGTGTTAATGCCACATCACCCTTCCCACCTCACTCAAATGTAGATATAAAATCAGAGATACGTTCTAATCAGTTGTGTATTTGTGAAGTCTTTGAAAATGTAATAAGTTTTACGAAACGCGCCCGTGTCGCGTCAGACTAGAAATAAAAATGAATTTTGGAGAAGTGATTTTTGATTTACCTCCAACAGTGAAGCGTAATGTACGAAAGATTGAGAAAATTCGTGTTAGAATTATTAATCTTACTTTTTCGGTCATATTTAATAATATATGTCTACAGGAAAGACTGCTACCAAAATATACTAATATATATATATATATATATATATATATATATATATATATATATATATATATATATATATATGTCGTACCTAGTAGCCAGAACTCACTTTTTGGCCTACTATTCAAGGCCCGATTTGCCTAATAAACCAAGTTTTCCTGAATTAATATATTTTTTCTAATTTTTTTCTTATGAAATGATAAAGATACCCACTTCATTATGTATGAGGTCAATTTTTTTTTATTGGAGTTAAAATTAACGTAGATATATGACCGAACCTAACCAACCCTACCTAACCTAACCTAACCTATCTTTATAGGTTAGGTTTGGTTAGGTAGCCGAAAAAGTTAGGTTAGGTTAGGTTAGGTAGGTTAGGTAGTCGAAAAACAATTAATTCATGAAAACTTGGCTTATTAGGCAAATCGGGCCTTGAATAGTAGGCCAAAAAGTGAGTTCTGGCTACTAGGTACGACATATATATATATATATATATATATATATATATATATATATATATATATATATATATATATATATATATATATATATATATATATATATATATATATATATATATATATATATATATATATAAACGGAAACCACGTACAAAACTCAGGCAAATCATAACATAGAACGTAAAGACAATATAAAGGATCTGGGTGTACTCATGTCGGAAGACCTTACCTTTAAAGAACACAATAAAGTAGCCGTCACAACTGCAAGAAAAATGACAGGTTGGATAACAAGAACTTTTCACACTAGAGATGCTATACCGATGATGATACTTTTCAAAACGCTTGTGCTCTCTAGAGTGGAGTACTGCTGCACAATGACAGCCCCTTTAAAAGCTGGAGAAATTGCTGACCTGGAGAGCGTGCAGAGATCCTTTACTGCTAGAATCCACTCAGTAAAACATCTAAACTATTGGGACCGACTAAAGAGCCTAAAACTGTACTCCCTTGAGCGCAGGCGGGAGAGATACATAATAATTTACACGTGGAAAATATTAGAGGGGCTGGTCCCAAACCTGCACACAGAAATAACATCACATGAGACCAGAAGACATGACAGGATGTGCAGAATACCCCCGTTGAAAAACAGAGGTGCAACTGGTACTCTGAGAGAGAACTCTATCAACATAAGAGGTCCGAGACTGTTCAACTCGCTTCCGCTACACATAAGGGGCATAACTGGCCGACCCCTCACAGTGTTCAAGAGAGAACTGGATAAGCACCTCCAAAGGATACCTGATCAACCAGGCTGTGACTCATATGTCAGGCTGCGAGCAGCCGCGTCCAACAGCCTGGTTGATCAGTCCAGCAACCAGGAGGCCTGGTCGACGACCGGGCCGCGGGGACGCTAAGCCCCGGAAGCACCTCAAGGTAACCTCAAGGTATATATATATATATATATATATATATATATATATATATATATATATATATATATATATATATATATATATATATGTATATATATATATATATATATATATATATATATATATATATATATATATATATATATATATATGTGTGTGTGTATATATATGTATATATATATATATATATATATATATATATATATATATATATATATATATATATATATATATATATATATATATGTGTGTGTGTGTGTGTGTGTATATATGTATATATATATATATATATATATATATATATATATATATATATATATATATATATATATGTGTGTGTGTGTGTGTGTGTGTGTGTGTGTGTGTGTGTGTGTGTGTGTGTGTGTGTGTGTGTGTGTGTGTGTGTGTGTGTGTGTGTGTGTGTGTGTGTGTGTGTGTGTGTGTGTGTGTGTGTATGCCCCCTTGATGGTGATACCATTTATCTTCATTACCTCGGGTCGGGTCATTGAAGCCTTCCCCTCATCCTCATCTGTTCTTCCCAGCAACAAGCAAACAATCAATTAAAAGGCAAACGATCGTGCATATGATGGGAGAGTGAGGGGAGTAGAGGATAGAGTGAGGAGAGTAGAGGGGAGAGTGTGGGGAGTAGAGGGGAGAGTGAGGGGAGTAGAGGGGAGAGTGAGGAGAGTAGAGGAGAGAGTGGGGAGAGTAGAGGGGAGAGTGTGGGGAGTAGAGGGGAGAGTGAGGGGAGTAGAGGGGAGAGTGAGGAGAGTAGAGGAGAGAGTGAGGAGAGTAGAGGAGAGAGTGGGGAGAGTAGAGGGGAGAGTGTGGGGAGTAGAGGGGAGAGTGAGGGGAGTAGAGGGGAGAGTGAGGAGAGTAGAGGAGAGAGTGGGGAGAGTAGAGGGGAGAGTGTGGGGAGTAGAGGGGAGAGTGAGGGGAGTAGAGGGGAGAGTGTGGGGAGTAGAGGAGAGAGTGGGGAGAGTAGAGGGGAGAGTGAGGGGAGTAGAGGAGAGAGTGAGGGGAGTAGAGGGGAAAGTGTGGGGAGTAGAGGGGAGAGTGAGGGGAGTAGAGGGGAAAGTGAGGAGAGAGTGAGGAGAGTAGAGGGGAAAGTGAGGGGAGTAGAGGGGAGAGTAGAGGGGAGAGTGAGGAGAGAGTGAGGAGAGTAGAGGGGAGAGTAGAGGAGAGAGTGAGGAGAGTAGAGGAGAGAGTGGGGAGAGTAGAGGGGAGAGTGAGGGGAGTAGAGGAGAGAGTGAGGAGAGTAGAGGGGAGAGTGAGGAGAGTGGGGAGAGTAGAGGGGAGAGTAGAGGGGAGAGTAGAGGGGAGAGTGAGGTGAGTAGAGGGGAGAGTGAGGTGAGTAGAGGGGAGTAGAGACCCCCTAATGGTATAAATATTATCATTGAAACTCTAGTTTCCCTCCAAAACACATTAATCTTTTGCCTACTTTAGTTATCATTAAAGGTTTTAGCATAATCACTTAGGTTACGGGCTCGCCATAGCCCGTGCTACATGGCCATTTCGTTCTGAGTAGCTAACTCTAAGACAAGAAGAAGAGCAGTTATGACGGAGACACAGCGGGACACCTCGGAGGGTGGCGGGTGGTGCGCCTGTGGCCGGGGGCGCCGGCTCCGGTATTTCCATCATTTATCAGGAGGCGAGCAAGATGGATCCCCGAGCGAGGCTGGTGGCGGCACCTCACTGATAGAAACTCGATCCATATTTCACCTGCTTTTGAGCAAAATCTGCGGTGCTTTACATGCAATATTGTGAGGATGATAAGGTAGGTGTGTGTGTGTGTGTACTCACCTAGTTGTGTTTGCGGGGGTTGAGCTCTGGCTCCCTGGTCCCGCCTCTCAACCGTCAATCAACAGGTGTACAGATTCCTGAGCCTATCGGGCTCTGTCATATCTACACTTGAAACTGTGTATGGAGTCAGCCTCCACCACATCACTTCCTAATGCATTCCATTTGTCAACCACTCTGACACTAAAAAAGTTCTTTCTAATATCTCTGTGGCTCATTTGGGCACTCAGTTTCCACCTGTGTCCCCTAGTACGTGTGCCCCTTGTGTTAAATAGACTGTCTTTATCTACCCTATCAATCCCCTTCAGAATCTTGAATGTGGTGATCATGTCCCCCCTAACTCTTCTGTCTTCCAGCGAAGTGAGGTTTAATTCCCGTAGTCTCTCCTCGTAGCTCATACCTCTCAGCTCGGGTACTAGTCTGGTGGCAAACCTTTGAACCTTTTCCAGTTTAGTCTTATCCTTGACTAGATATGGACTCCATGCTGGGGCTGCATACTCCAGGATTGGCCTGACATATGTGGTATACAAAGTTCTGAATGATTCTTTACACAAGTTTCTGAATGCCGTTCGTATGTTGCCCAGCCTGGCATATGCCGCTGATGTTATCCGCTTGATATGTGCTGCAGGAGACAGGTCTGGCGTGATATCAACCCCCAAGTCTTTTTCCTTCTCTGACTCCTGAAGAATTTCCTCTCCCAGATGATACCTTGTATCTGGCCTCCTGCTCCCTACACCTATCTTCATTACATTACATTTGGTTGGGTTAAACTCTAACAACCATTTGTTCGACCATTCCTTCAGCTTGTCTAGGTCTTCTTGAAGCCTCAAACAGTCCTCTTCTGTTTTAATCCTTCTCATAATTTTAGCATCGTCCGCAAACATTGAGAGAAATGAATCGATACCCTCCGGGAGATCATTTACATATATCAGAAACAAGATAGGACCGAGTACAGAGCCCTGTGGGACTCCACTGGTGACTTCACGCCAATCGGAGGTCTCACCCCTCACCGTAACTCTCTGCTTCCTATTGCTTAGATACTCCCTTATCCACTGGAGCACCTTACCAGCTACACCTGCCTGTCTCTCCAGCTTATGTACCAGCCTCTTATGCGGTACTGTGTCAAAGGCTTTCCGACAATCCAAGGAAATGCAGTCCGCCCAGTCCTCTCTTTCTTGCTTAATCTGTGTCACCCCTTTTCTATCAAGCCTGTAAGGCAAGATTTACCCTCCCTGAATCCATGTTGGCGATTTGTCACGAAGTCCCTTCTCTCCAGATGTGTTACCAGGTTTTTTCTCACGATCTTCTCCATCACCTTGAATGGTATACAAGTCAAGGACACTGGCCTGTAGTTCAGTGCCTCTTGTCTGTCGCCCTTTTTGTATATTGGGACCACATTCGCCGTCTTCCATATTTCTGGTAGGTCTCCCGTCTCTAGTGACTTACTATACACTATGGAGAGTGGCAGGCAAAGTGCCTCTGCACACTCTTTCAGTACCCATGGTGAGATCCCATCTGGACCAACAGCCTTTCTAACATCCAGATCCAGCAGGTGTCTCTTGACCTCCTCTCTCGTAATTTCGAACTCCTCCAAGGCCGCCTGGTTTACCTCCCTTTCTCCTAACACAGTGACCTCACCCTGTTCTATTGTGAAGACCTCCTGGAACCTCTTGTTGAGTTCCTCACACACCTCTCTGTCATTCTCTGTATACCTGTCCTCGCCTGTTCTAAGTTTCAATACCTGTTCTTTCACTGTTGTTTTCCTTCTGATGTGACTGTGGAGTAGCTTTGGTTCGGTCTTGGCTTTGTTTGCTATATCATTTTCAAAATTTTTCTCTGCTTCTCTTCTCACCCTGACGTACTCATTCCTGGTTCTCTGGTATCTCTCTCTGCTTTCTGGTGTTCTGTTATTCCGGAAGTTCCTCCACGCCTTTTTGTTCAGTTTCTTCGCTTCCATACATGCCCTATTATACCATGGATTCTTCTGTTGCTTCTCGGATTTTTCCCTTTGGGCCGGGATGAACCTGTTTACTGCCTCCTGACACTTTTGGGTAACATAGTCCATCATACCCTGTACAGACTTGTCTCTGAGGTCTGTGTCCCAAGGTATTTCACTTAGGAAACTTCTCATCTGTTCATAATTCCCCTTTCGGTATGCCAGCCTTTTGATTCCTAGTTCTTTTTGGGGGGAGATAAGTCCTAGCTCTACCAGGTACTAAAAATTCAATACACTGTGGTCACTCATTCCCAAGGGCGCTTCCATCTTAACTTCCCTTATATCCCATTCATTTAGGGTAAATATCAAATCAAGCATTGCTGGTTCATCTTCTCCTCTCATTCTTGTTGGTTCTTTGGTGTGCTGGCTTAGAAAGTTTCTTGTTGCCACGTCCAGCAGCTTAGCTCTCCATGTTTCTGGTCCTCCATGCGGGTCTCTGTTCTTCCAATCTATCTTCCCATGGTTGAAGTCTCCCATAATTAGTAGTCCAGATCCATTCCTGCTAGCAACAGAAGCTGCTCTTTCTATTATGTTAATGGTGGCCATGTTGTTTCTATCATATTCCTGTCTAGGTCTTCTGTCATTTGGTGGTGGATTATATATGACTGCGACTATAATTTTTTTCCCTCCATTTGTTACAGTACCTGCTATGTAGTCACTGAAACCTTCACAGCCCTGAATATCCATCTCCTCAAAATCCCAGCCTTGTCTTACCAGCAGAGCTACACCACCCCCACCTCTTCCTTCCCTCTCTTTCCTCATGTGTGTGTGTGTGTGTGTGTGTGTGTGTGTCCTCACCTATTTGTGCCTGCATGATCGAGCATTAACTCTTGGATCCCGCCTTTCTAGCCATCGGTTGTTTATAGCAATGACTCCCGGTCCTATTTCCCTATCATATCTAGTTTTAAAATTATGAATAGAATTTGCTTCCACAACCTGCTACTTATGTGCATTTCAGATTGGTCTCACGTAGGCATTGTAAAGCGCCCTAAAAGCCTCCTTACTTAGGTTTTTGAATGATGTTCTAACTTTTGCCAGTGTAGAGTACGCTGCTGTCGTTATCCTATTTATATGTGCCTCAGGAGTTAGATTAGGTGTAGTAGTGAATAAGGAGACAGATTGAGGTAAAAAAATTTCAGAAACGGTTGGGCACTTCCATGCCGACTTGACCCTGTCGGGCCAGATCGTCCATCCCTCTTGTTTTAGGTGGTTAGGTTAGGGCACAGTCAGCGCGCTCCTGGCTGGCTGGCGGGGGTGGGGTGGTTGTCCCCCCTGGGGTCCCGGGGGGACCACCACCCATGGTGTACCTGAGGAACAGGTGCCCTATCCTAACCTGTTTTTTTGCACGATTCGTCTCGAGCTTTTAAGATGAGTCTAGGGCCTCAAGGAGGGGGTCTCTACTTATGAGAGGTACCGAGGATGAATGTTCAATAGTTGGAAACCAAAAAATACACTGGTGAAAGGCATATAAACGTTTTTGGAGTATTTTAATGGCATGAGCAAAAATGCACGATTTGTCCCGGGGGTGTTACGAGAGTACTACGGTATCAATTTGGGGGCCCTTACTTTTGAATGGATCAGAGGGTGAATGTTCAATAGATTCAAACCAAGAAACACAGTTGAAAGCGAATATAGAAGTTTTTGGAGTACTTTAATGAGGCTATGACGGAATAGTATAGGGAGTCCTTGGGCACAGCTCCATTTTCTGTAATGGTCAGAGGTGGATAACCCCAGTGGGGGTCAAGCATACAAGGGGGGGGTCAAGATTCCTTACAAAGACCATTTTGGATATATAGGTGTAGTAAGCCTTATCTTGAATTTGCATGATACTGTGGGGTACATTGACATGAAGGGCGAGTCATAGAACAGGATCTGCATGTGAAATGGGACATATTGGGGTTTTAAAGAAGTTAAGATAGCTTTAAAGAGTCCTGTGTGCTTGATAGTGGGGAAATGTTCAGTCAATAATTCTCGTGTTTTGAATCTGAATGAGGGGTCCTAGTTTGCGTTCTAGTCGTAAAATGAGTTCCTTAGTATATTTGCCATGGAAAATGAGCTTTCAGTACTCTATATAATTTGAAATGAGGTCAAGAAAGACATGTTTATGTGCGGGAAGAGTCAGGTTGGAAACTGTTTATTTCAGTCATCCCCCCTTGGCTTTGCTCCGTTTTCTGTAGCTAAAGTAAAGATTCCATTTTCTGTGGCATACAGTTGATTACTGGTGAAAAAGGCATACTTGAATTTGTATGGTTCTAACCTGTTTATAGATATATTTTTCGGGCCTCAAATTAGATTTTAATATGAAAAATAGCATCAAATGTATGTCTATCTTTTGTAATAAACGTTACAAGCATTAACAATACCTGTGATATTTCATAGAATACGAAAAGAAGTTTAAATAGTGGGGCCTCAGCCATATTGTGTTGGGTTTGACACTCCAATCATTAATTTGACACTCGTAAATATACTATAAAGGAAAGTAGTTGAGTGGTTTAAGCAATTTAATACATACTGGGAATCTGTTCGTATTTTGTATTTAATTTCCTTTTTTAACATCATAATAGTTTTCAGCTATTGTGGTGGGGGCCCAATAACTTCATATAGCGCATCGACTTAAGTCAGTGCCGTGGTATATCAAGCGCAATTGTTTTCAGAAAATGTTACACCTCCACCTTTCAAAAAAGTGAAAAGATGAATTCATTTTGGCATTACTGTCATTACTTTGGAAGTTTTTTAATGATAGCACATTCTTAAACAAACTCGCTCGCAAAAACACTCATTTTTTTTTCGTTTAACTTACACAAATAAACCCAGGGCTTTCACATTCGCGCAAAATACTTAGTCCCCCCTAAACTTAAAACAGTTGCACAATCTTACTTAAACACATTGCTAAACTCTTATACACAAACAAAAATTCAATTTTTAACTTACACAAATAAACCCAGGGCTTTCACATTCGCGCAAAATACTTAGTCCCCCCTAAACTTAAAACATTTGCACAATCTTACTTAAACACATTGCTAAACTCTTATACACAAACAAAAACTCAATTTTTAACTTACACAAATAAACCCAGGGCTTTCACATTCGCGCAAATACTTAGTCCCCCCTAAACTTAAAACAGTTGCACAATCTTACTTAAACACATTGCTAAACTCTTATACACAAACAAAAACTCAATTTTTAACTTACACAAATAAACACGGGCTTTGCACATTCACACAAAAAAATGCTTAGTCCCCCCTAGACTTGAACACTCACAATCTTACGGTGCTTTAATTTCCAAAGCCTTCCAAACCTGCACTGGGTCCTGCCCAGCTGACTGCGGCTGGATGGGAAATTACAATTGAGCCAAAAACAGTTGGTCAGGGCGAGATACGGCCTCATTTTTAGAGACATTTACTATAGCAAAAGCTTGAACATCGAGAACTGAATGCGGGCCTACACGAGAGTTGTTCTTGGCACTCAAATGTTTAGAGATTAAAATACATAGAATCTGCAAGAGCCCACCCAAGTCGCTCACGCGGGCAATAGACATGTTTTTCGCCCAAGTGTATTTATTTAAAACAAAAATACGTCAGATAGAAAGATTTTCGCATTGCCATTATATTTACCTTATAAAGCCTCTTTATAAAAATGATATGCCACTGCGTATTATGATTGTTTTATAATAAATATTGCATAAATACTTACACGATTTCATAAACAAAAAAATATTTTAATGAGCCAGGTTAGGAAGGCATCATTTTTACAATAAATGAAAACTTTTTAACTAACTAAAAAGATATATCTCATAGAGGAAAATTTATTCTTCAAGATATATGTTAATATTTAAGAGTTTCATTCTGTATCAAAAGGTTTGCTAATGTTTTCAAAACTCTGGCTTACAAATTTTTTTTTAAGGTTTTCCGAGGGAGTAAATCTTGCTTCCTCTCTTTCTCCCACGTGTGTCCTCAACCTTCGTGCAAGTCCTGACTCAGTTCCCCAACATCCAAACTATTGGACATTGCAATATTTCACTAAATAATGCGGTATTTTAGTTGCCCCCTCTAATTATAGAGATTTTAATCTCTAAACATTTGAGTGTCATGAACAACTCTCGTGCAGGCCCGCGTTCAGTCCCCGACGTTCAAGTTTTTTTCTATAGTAAATGTCTCTAAAATGAGGCCGTATCTCGTCCTGACCAACTGTTTTTGGCTCAACTGTAACCCATCCAGCAGCAGTCTGCTGGATGTATATATATATATATATATATATATAACTGAAAACTAGTATATATATATATATATATATATATATATAACTAGTATATATATATATATATATATATATATAACTGAAAACTCACACCCCAGAAGTGACTCGAACCCATACTGCCAGGAGCAACGCAACTAGTATGTACAGGGACGCCTTAATCCGCTTGACCATCACGACCGGACATAAGGAAGTGATAGCCGAAGCTATTTGAACCACTTCCCCGCCGGCACTCGGATGGTAATCTTGGGCATAGCATTTTATCAAATCACCTCATTCCGAGTGCCGGCGGGGAAGTGGTTCAAATAGCTTCGGCTATCACTTCCTTATGTCCGGTCGTGATGGTCAAGCGGATTAAGGCGTCCCTGTACATACTAGTTGCGTTGCTCCTGGCAGTATGGGTTCAAGTCACTTCTTGGGTGTGAGTTTTCAGTTGTATATAGTCCTGGGGACCATTCAGGCTTGTTTGCATTTGTGTTCCTCACGTGTGCCCCTAAGAATGAGGTGATTTGATAAAATGCTATGCCCAAGATTACCATCTGAGTGCCGGCGGGGAAGTGGTTCAAATAGCTTCGGCTATCACTTCCTTATGTCCGGTCGTGATGGTCAAGCGGATTAAGGCGTCCCTGTACATACTAGTTGCGTTGCTCCTGGCAGTATGGGTTCGAGTCACTTCTGGGGTGTGAGTTTTCAGTTGTATATAGTCCTGGGGACCATTCAGGCTTGTTTGCATTTGTGTTCCTCACGTGTGCCCCTAAGAATGAGGTGATTTGATAAAATGCTATGCCCAAGATTACCATCCGAGTGCCGGCGGGGAAGTGGTTCAAATAGCTTCGGCTATCACTTCCTTATGTCCGGTCGTGATGGTCAAGCGGATTAAGGCGTCCCTGTACATACTAGTTGCGTTGCTCCTGGCAGTATGGGTTCGAGTCACTTCTGGGGTGTGAGTTTTCAGTTATATATATATATATATATATATATATATATATATATATATATATATATATATATATATATACTGTCCCTCCCCCTCCCCCGCCCACTCAACCCCCCCCCCCCAGGAACAATTCACCCGAGTTTTCTCTATCTCATCTAAAAATAACGTTCATTTCCAATGCCCATTATCCAGCCACCACATATTCCCCATTCCCAAGACCATTTCATAGTGTTAGTGCTGTGGCCATCTACCTAATTTCATCCAAATTAATGACAATTCCCCATTAAATATTGGCAAAAAATATGCCAAATCATATCACAGCCAAAGCCCATTTCACCCAAGTTTTACCTATCCCATATAAATTTAATGTGCATTTTCAATATCTAATATCCAGGTGCCCTATGTCACGCCCTATTCCCAAGACCATTTCATAGCGCAGTGTCCATCCAGCTGTTTCCAAATATCCAGATGTGTTTATATATCTTCAATCCTACGAAACCAGACCTAACCTAACACACAGCTAAGGCCAAATTTATCCCAATTTAATCCAATTTCCACCTAATTTGATCCAATTTATTCAAATTTAATCCAATTCCCGCCAAATTTACCCAAGTTTACCATTTCATAGCACAACCAAAGCCCCAATTTGACCAAGTTTCACCTATCCCAATTAAATTTAATGTGAATCT
Organism: Procambarus clarkii; assembly: GCF_040958095.1. NCBI lineage: Eukaryota > Metazoa > Arthropoda > Malacostraca > Decapoda > Cambaridae > Procambarus > Procambarus clarkii. The sequence goes on along the minus strand of NC_091218.1, from coordinate 24,860,536 downwards.
TCAATATCAGGTCGCCCCCCAATGTCACAGCCAATTCCCAAAGACCATTTCATAGTAATAGTGCAGTGTTCATCCAGCCATTTCCATGTTCCAGATGTGTTTATATATCATCAAACCTACCAAAAGCTGACCTAACCCAATACGGCTAAGGCCAAATTTAACCAAATTTTCCCCAATTTAAGATAATTTCCACCTAATTTGCCACAATTTTATCCAATTTCCACCAAATTTTACCATAGTTCACCTTATCATAGCACAGCCAAAGCCCCAGTTTGTCCAAGTTTCACCCATTCCATATAACTTTTATGTGTATTTCCAGTATCCAATATCCAGTGGTCGATGTCATACTTCATTCCCAGAGACCATTTCATAGTGATAGTGTAGGGTCTGACGAGCCATTTCCAATATACAGATGCGTTTATATACATCAATCCTACCTAAAAACCAGACCCAACCCTAACATGGCTAAGACCAAATTTAACCAAATGTATCACAATTTAAGACAATTTCTACCTAATTTGCCCCAATTTATCCAAATTTAAGACATTGTCTACCAAATTTACCCGATTTTACGTATTATAGCAAGGTCAATGCCCAATTTTCCCCCCCAAGTTTCGCCTATTCCATACACTGCAAATTTAAGGCGCATTTTCAATATGCAGTCCAATACTCTCGACTGTTTTCTTTTTTTATTTGTTAGTTATGGATCTTTGTTAAATATTGTATTTTATATTCTTAGAAAAGTATTTGTTTGGATATTAACCCAACCACCCGGTACCCTAACCTGCGTGGATCTTTGCCGAATATTCCTGTCAATGTTGTTTATGGACTCAACAACCCTGAAGCTAACCTGCCTTGACCTGACGTTAATTGTTGCACCTTCTTTTTTGGGGGGGAAAGTGATGTTTTTGCATCAACCCAACCGCCCTTGCCCATACCTCTGATACCAAAAATCTTGGTTTCATATATGGTATCTTATTCTTGGGACACAGCCAATCCATCCCAACCTAACCTCTATTAACTATGGGTTTAATGACCATTTTTCTCTACATCAGTTCAAACACAACCCAACCTCATATAAATGGATCTGAACTCCATTTGTACACATGTTCTTAGGAAACATGATAAAATTCGCCATATCTCTATCATTAAATAATAAAATTTTTCCTTAACCTGGCCTATAATCCCCCCCCCCCAATTGGGACAAATTTGTGTTAGATTTGGGTTATATTAAGCTAATGTGAAAATATATTCCTACTTTAATTCTTTAATATCCATAATTTGCCAGAATTTCGAGGGGGGGGGGGGGGGATTATAGGCCAGGGTTAAGAAAATTTTATTATTTAATGATAGAGATATGGCGAATTTTATCATGTTTCCTAAGAACATGTGTACAAATGGAGTTCAGATCCATTTATATGAGGTTGGGTTGTGTTTGAACTGATGTAGAGAAAAATGGTCATTAAACCCATAGTTAATAGAGGTTAGGTTGGGATGGATTGGCTGTGTCCCAAGAATAAGATACCATATATGAAACCAAGATTTTTGGTATCAGAGGTATGGGCAAGGGCGGTTGGGTTGATGCAAAAACATCACTTTCCCCCCAAAAAAAGAAGGTGCAACAATTAACGTCAGGTCAAGGCAGGTTAGCTTCAGGGTTGTTGAGTCCATAAACAACATTGACAGGAATATTCGGCAAAGATCCACGCAGGTTAGGGTACCGGGTGGTTGGGTTAATATCCAAACAAATACTTTTCTAAGAATATAAAATACAATATTTAACAAAGATCCATAACTAACAAATAAAAAAAGAAAACAGTCGAGATTATTGGACTGCATATTGAAAATGCGCCTTAAATTTGCAGTGTATGGAATAGGCGAAACTTGGGGGGGAAAATTGGGCATTGACCTTACAATACAATACAATACAATACAATACAATACAATACAATTTTATTTAGGTAAGGTACATACATACAATAAATATTTACAAGGATTGGTTGACTTATAGGTATAGCTAGTACATACAATGCCTAAAGCCACTATTACGCAAAGCGTTTCGGGCATGATAAACTTAAATGACAAGCTTAATACGAATTGAGCATAATGAGTAGAATGAAAACAAGAAATGAAAACATAGATGAAAAAGCAGCACAAATACAATTATGTCGACAAACAGCGCTCTTTAAAGAAAAAAACAGACATTGGTTGACAATAGAAGGGTAAGGTAGGTTACAAGGAATTTATTAGGTATAGCTTCGCTTTTAACTTAAACTGGTTGAGAGAGGTACAGTCTTTAACATGGTTGGGAAGGTCATTCCACATTCTGGGCCCCTTGATTTGTAGAGCATTTCTAGTTTGATTAAGTCGTACTCTAGGAATATCAAAACTGTATTTATTTCTGGTGTGATGCTCATGGGTTCTGTTACAACCTTCTATGAAGCTTTTGAGATCAGGATTGGCATTATAGTTTAGCGTTTTATATATGTATAATACACATGAGAGAATGTGCAGTGACTTAATGTCTAACATATTCAGAGATTTAAGTAGGGGTACCGAGTGGTGTCTGGGGCCAGAATTGGATATTGTCCTAATAGCAGCTTTGTGTTGAGTAATTAGAGGACGTAAGTGATTTTGGGTAGTAGAGCCCCAAGCACAAATACCATAGTTGAGATATGGATAGATAAGGGAGTAATAGAGAGTCACCAGGGCAGGGCGTGGTACATAATATCTGATCTTAGAAAGAATGCCCACAGTTTTTGAAACTTTTTTTGATATGTTTAGAATGTGTCCCTGGAAATTAAGCTTGTGGTCAATGAGAATGCCAAGGAATTTGCCATCTAATTTGTTACAAATTTGGGTATTGTTTATTTTGAGATTTATTTGATTAGAGGATTTATTGCCAAACAGAATATAAAAGGTTTTGTCAATGTTAAGGGTGAGTTTGTTGGCAGTTAGCCACAGATGGACTTTATTTAGCTCAGTATTTACTGTGGCATTTAGAGCAAGGGGATCAGGACTGGAGTAAATGAAGGTTGTGTCGTCAGCAAATAGAATTGGTTTGAGGTGTTGGGAGGCATTTGGAAGGTCATTAATGTAGATGAGAAAGAGGAGAGGGCCAAGTATGCTGCCCTGGGGAACACCAATGTTGATGGGTAGGGTGGGAGAAATTGTATTATTCACAGAAACATATTGGAGCCTGTCAGTAAGGTAGGATTTGAGGTATTGTAGGGAGTGTCCTCTGACTCCATAATGATGTAATTTAAGAAGAAGGTTTTGGTGGTTGACAGTGTCAAAAGCTTTACGCAGGTCCACAAACAACCCAACAGAGAACTCATTTTTATCAAGAGCTGTATGAATCGAGTTAAGCATACTAATAAGTGCATCGTTAGTGCTTTTTTTGGGTCTGAAGCCATATTGGCAAGGGCTAAGTATATTGAGTTTGGCTAGATATGAGTAAAGCTGCTTATAGATTAGTTTTTCAAAAATTTTTGACAAGTTTGACAGGATAGATATAGGTCTGTAGTTGTTAACATCTGTGAGATTACCACATTTGTGGACAGGCGTTACTCTCGCTTTTTTTAGAATATCTGGGAAGGTTTGGAGTTCAAGTGACTTGTTGAAGAGCAAAGCAATAGCAGGGGCTAAAGATCTGGAGGCTTTTTTGTAAATTAAAGTTGGTATCTCCTCAAGGGCACCAGACTTGGTTTTAAGGGAAAGGATTATCTCATTGACGTCAGTGGAATTAATAGGCTTTAGGTACAGAGACTGTGGATAGTTACCTGAAAGATAGTTATTAATGTCTGTACTGGAAGATGGAATATCATTTGCAAGGGATGAACCAATGGAAGAGAAGAACCTATTGAACTCAGTAGCAGAATCAGAGGCTGAAAGCTGACCATCGTTATTAGACAGGAGAGTCGGTTTGTTATTTAAAGACTTCTTTGATCCCAATATTTGAGAAATTGTTCTCCAAGTTTGTTTAATGTTGCTCTTTATTTGGGTAAATTTATCTTCGTAGTATTTAGTTTTGGCTCGTCTAATTATCTTAGACAGCAATAATGAGTAATTCTTTGAGAATTCTTTGGAGACAATTCCTAACCTATACTTCTTCTCAAGGTCATGTTTTTTATTAATAGATTTAAGTATTCCCTTTGTAAGCCAGGGATTGTTAAGCCTTTTGGTTGTGACTTGTTTTGTAAGCATAGGACAGTGGGTATTATAAAGGCTAAGAGTTTTTTGAAGAAAAGATTGTACTGCAAGGTTGATGTCCACTATGTTACCTAACTCGGACTCCCAGTTGACATTATCAGCAGCAGTTATAAAATTGTCTATAGCAGTTTCATTGTGCAGTCTAAAACGTATCACTCTTGACTCAAGAGGTGGTTTGCTAATGTTAGTTAAGAGAAATGTGGGGTAATGATCTGTAGTGCTATCGGTGATTATACCTGAAGTAAGCGGAGAGGTTATGTTTGTCCAGATGTGATCGAGCGTCGTGGCAGTGCTATCAGTGATTCTAGTAGGTCTAGTGATTAAGGGTATGAGGAAGCAGGAATTCATACAGTTGAGGAAGCTAACAGCAGTGGGGTGTTCAGGCTCGCAGAGGTCAATATTAAAGTCCCCTGCGATAATTAGGTGGTTTTTGTTCAGTCTGTTATCAAGTATTAGATTTCTAAGGTTTGAGTTGAATTCGGACACATCAGTGTTAGGAATTCTATAAACTGCACCCACAGTCAGGACAGACTCGGCACCCTTGACTCTGAAGCTGGCGAAGATATACTCCCCATAGCAGTCTCTGGTTCTAATTTCTTTTAAGCATGTTAGTTCTTGGTGGTAGTAAAGAGCAGTGCCACCACCTCTCTGAATTTGACGACAGTTGTGAATTGCTGAGTAGTTAGGCATGTTAAAGAGCTGAGTAGTATCCTCTTTCAACCATGTTTCAGTAAGTATAATAAAAGAGAATTTGTTGTCAATAGCTTCAATCAAGGCACTAACATCATCGAAGTGTTTACCTAGGGATCTAACGTTCAAATTGATTACAGAGATATTGTGATTATGAGTTAATACATTGTTTACATCATGTGCTGCAAAATATCTGCAATTTAGATCATTAAAGTGATAATTGTCATAGATAGTGGATAAGAGGTTAAGTTCAGGGTCTATACTTGTCTGCATAAAAAAAGCTGATTGCAGGAAAAACAAGGGAAGAAAGGCAAATAACAAGGTAGAAATAAGCTATAAAATAGGGAAAAAGATGTACACAATACAGAACAAAGCAAACTCAAAAGGGGCTTACAGGGGTACAATGGGGTAAGGGAGTATGGCTAGGCTAGGCAACCTAGGTAATAAATGAGATTAACGAAAAAACATATAAACATGACTATACAAAACACAAGATATAGAAATACAAAACAAAAATATAAACAAGACTAAACAATACAAAAACAAATTGAGCAAAAATGAAAAATGAGGTAGATTGCTTACAAGTACTCTCAGGTACACTGTAAGTAACAATTTGCAATTTGAGATGCAGGCAAAGCCAGGGGTACAATGGAGTAAGAGAGCATGGCAAGGCTAGGCAACCTAGGTAATAAATGGAATCAAAGAAAAGTTGAATAATAAGCATAGGCAAATTTAAGCTAATGATTATTAATTATAAATAGTTCAGTTATGACTGTATAATTAATAAGACCTGAAGAACTATTTATGCACTCAATTAAAAAATTTCAGTAAATGACTAGTTAAGAGTAAGTTAAAAATTAAGTCAGAAAATGAAACAATGAGACTTAGGAAACCTAGCCCCACTAGTTGACAGGGGGTTAATTAAGTTAATTCACTGGGAGTGATAATGAGCTGAGACAGACCACATTGGGAGAGGAAAGCGTTGAGGTTCTCTTCTTTAGTAATAGTGAACATTTTGCCCTCTGCGGTTTTTCTCACCTTTATCAGTCCATCTCTAACGAAGCACTGATGAATCGCATCTGGGTTTTTTTGACGGATTTGACGCAGGCGGTAGAGGAGGTGCTGTCTGTTCCTAGTCAAGCACTCGTTGATGTATAATCCCGTCAGTTGGGCTACAGCTGTCCGGACTAGATTGGATTTCGTGAACTGGGAAGACAGCTTCAGGCGAATTTTCCGTTGGTTTTGACTTGATGGATTCTTTTTGCCTACTCTGTAGGCAGCAATAACGTCAGATTTGTTTAGAATGAGCTGCAATTTGTCTTTTATGAGATCCAGAGCTATTTCGACACAGTTTTCACCATCATGTTCCACAGGTATATCTTGGGACGACACTATAACAGAGTCTAGCAGGTTTTGCTGGTCTTGTTCATCCTGGGAGACAGAACGCTGGGCTGAAAATGTACTGATACATGCAGTCATTTTGTTGAGGCCTTCCTCCTGTTTTTTAATGGCTTCATCAGTTTTCAGAAGGTTGCTTTCCTCACGGAGATCATTTAAATCATGCTGTAGTTGGTCTTGGCTTGCCTTGCAGTTTCTAATTTCCTCGCGGAGGAGGGTTATTTCTTGTTGTTGTTGGAGATTAGCGCGGATCGCTTGATTCTCATTAAGAAGACTCAAGATGATAGCATTTTGAGACTCGAGGACTTGGCACAACTTTTTGAACCACTGATTCTCGGCCCAGTTATAGAATTCCGGTGAGGGACCGGAAGCTCGCTTGAGTTGCTTATAGTGGGATGCTAGCATGTCCATAGGAGAGGGTTGAGATGTCTCTGCTCCCTTGCTCAAAGGGGTGGAGGGGAGGGCAGCACCGCTGCCCTGGACCCCAGAGCTTCCAGACGGAGAAACACGAATATTGTTTAAGTTGGCTGGGATGGTTGCCTTGTTAAGGGGTTTGTTGTCCTTCTTTCTCTGCACAGCCCCATGTTTAGGAGACATGATTGGTTAGAATGGACTGGGGGTATATGTTGTGAAGAAACTTGCGTCAGGCAGCGCGGTGGCGGCAGCAGGCACTGGTACTCACAGCCGTAGAGGAATGTTTTGAAACTTAATTGAGATGGAATGAGTTGATTTTGGTCGGTTACTTTGGTTTTGCTATAACATGCTAGGACTCCATGTACTTAGCTGCCTGTGGGTGGCGGTCTACATATCATCTGGCAATAGTATAAGGGCTGATATACAGCTTAGAGTGAGGAGCGCAGCGTGATCACGTTGGTCTCGTAGCGTAGCTCGAGGTGTGTCCCGTAGCGTAGCTCGAGGTGTGACCTTGCTATAATACGTAAAATCGGGTAAATTTGGTAGACAATGTCTTAAATTTGGATAAATTGGGGCAAATTAGGTAGAAATTGTCTTAAATTGTGATACATTTGGTTAAATTTGGTCTTAGCCATGTTAGGGTTGGGTCTGGTTTTTAGGTAGGATTGATGTATATAAACGCATCTGTATATTGGAAATGGCTCGTCAGACCCTACACTATCACTATGAAATGGTCTCTGGGAATGAAGTATGACATCGACCACTGGATATTGGATACTGGAAATACACATAAAAGTTATATGGAATGGGTGAAACTTGGACAAACTGGGGCTTTGGCTGTGCTATGATAAGGTGAACTATGGTAAAATTTGGTGGAAATTGGATAAAATTGTGGCAAATTAGGTGGAAATTATCTTAAATTGGGGAAAATTTGGTTAAATTTGGCCTTAGCCGTATTGGGTTAGGTCAGCTTTTGGTAGGTTTGATGATATATAAACACATCTGGAACATGGAAATGGCTGGATGAACACTGCACTATTACTATGAAATGGTCTTTGGGAATTGGCTGTGACATTGGGGGGCGACCTGATATTGAAGATTCACATTAAATTTAATTGGGATAGGTGAAACTTGGTCAAATTGGGGCTTTGGTTGTGCTATGAAATGGTAAACTCGGGTAAATTTGGCGGGAATTGGATTAAATTTGAATAAATTGGATCAAATTAGGTGGAAATTGGATTAAATTGGGATAAATTTGGCCTTAGCTGTGTGTTAGGTTAGGTCTGGTTTCGTAGGATTGAAGATATATAAACACATCTGGATATTTGGAAACAGCTGGATGGACACTGCGCTATGAAATGGTCTTGGGAATAGGGCGTGACATAGGGCACCTGGATATTAGATATTGAAAATGCACATTAAATTTATATGGGATAGGTAAAACTTGGGTGAAATGGGCTTTGGCTGTGATATGATTTGGCATATTTTTTGCCAATATTTAATGGGGAATTGTCATTAATTGGGATGAAATTAGGTAGATGGCCACAGCACTAACACTATGAAATGGTCTTGGGAATGGGGAATATGTGGTGGCTGGATAATGGGCATTGGAAATGAACGTTATTTTTAGATGAGATAGAGAAAACTCGGGTGAATTGTTCCTGGGGGGGGGGGGTTGAGTGGGCGGGGGAGGGGGAGGGACAGTATATATATATATATATATATATATATATATATATATATATATATATATATATATATATATATAATATTGGGTATTGGAAATGCATTTTTTTAAATTTGCATTTTCAACCAGGCCTCCTGGTTGCCGGACTGATCAACCAGGCTGTTGGACGCGGCTGCTCGCAGCCTGACGTACAACGGAAAAGTTGACGTATAGGGAAAGTTTAGGGGAGTATATTGGGCTTTTGGTTGTGCTATGACACGGCGAACCCCCCTGAATATAATGCATATTTTAGCTGAAAATAAAAGGGATCTCCCGCATGTAGCGGGGGAAAAGGGTTCGAGAGCCGCATAATTGATTTGGAAACTGAACCCTACATATTGTTTAGCTATGTAAGTGACAATCTCTTGAAAGCTCGTTACACACACACACACACACACACACACACACACACACACACACACACACACATATATGCACCTTAAGTGATTCAACAAGAGGCTTGCAACGGTCTCTATGCAAGGCATTTTTACGACTATGGGAAGTCTGCAGTTGCTGGTCTCACTCCACAACCGCCTAACCGGAGAGTCATGTGCATCCTGCACATACATACAGTAAGCAAATATTTTTTGGTTACTTTGCTAAGATTCCTGGCAGCGCATCATTATGAATGAAGTACAAGCGTATTTCTTGGACTCCATTGATGGTGTTATCTCTGAATTCTGCGAATTTCCTTTTCGTATTCCATTATATAATGACGCAAAGTATGCGAATAGTTAAACTTGCTCAATGAATTTGTGTTAGCTTGCTAATGTAATTGTATGGGGGTTGCATAAGTTTGTTGAGAATATAATTGAATGCTAGTTTAGTTCATTTATTATGAATCCCATCATGTGGGGCGGGTAGTGGGAAGGGTTACCACGGTGGGAAATGGACTCTGGTAATGAGCCCAACAATTCATTTTTGGCTCAAGCAAGAAAAACAAACAAATAATGGGTAAACGAAATTGCCAAAATTAATTTGTGCAAGTTTTGCAAATGTGATTGTAAAGTTTTTTTTGCATAAGTTTGAGAATATATAATTGAATGTTAGTTTTAATTCATTTTATTAATGCAGGCCCCCCCCCCCCTATTCCCATCTTGCTATGGGGGGGGGGCTAAGCCGAGCAGTAGTAACATCTAGAAGTCTGCTGCTTTTATTGGTTGATCCATAGATGTGTACTGGCTCCTCTTGCATCATCATCGCATTAGTAGCAGTTAATAAATTAAACAACTAGCATATGTAAAGAGCTAGTCTAACAATTTATGTTCATTTTTTTTTTATTTTTATCAGGCCCACTGCCCTTCTATCCAGCAGACTGCTGCTGGATGGGTTACAATTGAGCCAAAAACAGTTGGTCAGGACGAGATACGGCCTCATTTTAGAGACATTTACTAACGAGACATTTTACTGACGTTGGGGAACTGAGTCAGGACTTGCACGAAGGTTACTCTGCATGAGGACACACGTGGGAGAAAGAGAGGATAGCAAGATTTACTCCCTCGGAAAACCTTAAAAAAAAATTTGTAGGCCAGAGTTTTGAAAACATTAGCAAACCTTTTGATACAGAATGAAACTCTTAAATATTAACATATATCTTGAAGTATAAATCTTCCTCTATGAGATATACCTTTTTAGTTAGTTTAAAAGTTTTCAATTATTGTAAAAATGATGTTTTCCTAACATAGCTTATTAAAATAATTTTTTGTTTATGAAATCGTGTAAGTATTTATGCAATATTTATTATAAAACAATCATAATACGCAGTGGCATATCATTTTTATAAAGAGGCTTTATAAGGTAAATATAATGGCAATGCGAAAATCTTTCTATCTGACGTATTTTTGTTTTAAATAAATACACTTGGGCGAAAAACATGTCTATTGCCCGCGTGAGCGACTTTGGTGGGCTCTTGCAGATTCTATGTATTTTAATCTCTAAACATTTGAGTGCCAAGAACAACTCTCGTGTAGGCCCGCATTCAGTTCTCGATGTTCAAGCTTTTGCTATAGTAAATGTCTCTAAAAATGAGGCCGTATCTCGCCCTGACCAACTGTTTTTGGCTCAATTGTAATTTCCCATCCAGCCGCAGTCAGCTGGGCAGGACCCAGTGCAGGTTTGGAAGGCTTTGGAAATTAAAGCACCGTAAGATTGTGAGTGTTCAAGTCTAGGGGGGACTAAGCATTTTTTGTGTGAATGTGCAAAGCCCGTGTTTATTTGTGTAAGTTAAAAATTGAGTTTTTGTTTGTGTATAAGAGTTTAGCAATGTGTTTAAGTAAGATTGTGCAACTGTTTTAAGTTTAGGGGGGGACTAAGTATTTTGCGCGAATGTGAAAGCCCTGGGTTTATTTGTGTAAGTTAAACGAAAAAAAAATGAGTGTTTTTGCGAGCGAGTTTGTTTAAGCATGTGCTATCATTAAAAAACTTCCAAAGTAATGACAGTAATGCCAAAATGAATTCATCTTTTCACTTTTTTGAAAGGTGGAGGTGTAACATTTTCTGAAAACCATTGCGCTTGATATACCACGGCACTGACATAAGTCGATGCGTTATATGAAGTTATTGGGCCCCCACCACAATAGCTGAAAACTATTATGATGTTAAAAAATGAAATTTAATACAAAATACAAACAGATTCCCAGTATGTATTAAATTGCTTAAACAACTCAACTACTTTCCTTTATGGTATATTTACGAGTGTCAAATTAATGTATGGAGTGTCAAACCCAACACAATATGGCTGAGGCCCCACTATTTAAACTTCTTTTCGTATTCTATGAAATATCACAGGTATTGTTAATGCTTGTAACGTTTATTACAAAAGATAGACATACATTTGATGCTATTTTTCATATTAAAATCTAATTTGAGGCCCGAAAAATATATCTATAAACAGGTTAGAACCATACAAATTCAAGTATGCCTTTTTCACCAGTAAGCAACTGTATGCCACAGAAAATGGAATCTTTACTTTAGCTACAGAAAACGGAGCAAAGCCAAGGGGGGATGGCTGAAATAAACAGTTTCCAACCTGACTCTTCCCGAACATAAACATGTCTTTCTTGACCTCATTTCAAATTATATAGAGTACTGAAAGCTCATTTTCCATAGCAAATATACTAAGGAACTCATTTTACGACTAGAACGCAAACTAGGACCCCTCATTCAGATTCAAAACACGAGAATTATTGACTGAACATTTCCCCACTATCAAGCACACAGGACTCTTTAAAGCTATCTTAACTTCTTTAAAACCCCAATATGTCCCATCTCACATGCAGATCCTGTTCTATGACTCGCCCTTCATGTCAATGTACCCCACAGTATCATGCAAATTCAAGATAAGGCTTACTACACCTATATATCCAAACTTGGTCTTTGTAAGGAATCTTGACCCCCCCTTGTATGCTTGACCCCCACTGGGGTTATCCACCTCTGACCATTACAGAAAATGGAGCTGTGCCCAAGGACTCCCTATACTATTCAGTCATAGCCTCATTAAAGTACTCCAAAAACTTCTATATTCGCTTTCAACTGCGTTTCTTGGTTTGAATCTATTGAACATTCACCCTCTGATCCATTCAAAAGTAAGGGCCCCCAAATTGATACCGTAGTACTCTCGTAACACCCCCGGGACAAATCGTGCATTTTGCTCATGCCATTAAAATACTCCAAAAACGTTTATATGCCTTTCACCAGTGTATTTTTTGGTTTCCAACTATTGAACATTCATCCTCGGTACCTCTCATAAGTAGAGACCCCCTTCTTGAGGCCCTAGACTCATCTTAAAAGCTCGAGACGAATCGTGCAAAAAAACAGGTTAGGATAGGGCACCAGTTCCTCAGGTACACTATGGGTGGTGGTCCCCCCGGGACCCCGGGGGGGACCACCACCCCACCACCGCCAGCCAGCCAGGAGCGCGCTGACTGTGCCCTAACCTAACCACCTAAAACAAGAGGGATGGACGATCTGGCCCGCCAGGGTCAAGTCGGCATGGAAGTGCCCAACCGTTTCTGAAATTTTTTTACCTCAATCTGTCTCCTTATTCACTACTAGGTGTTACGTCCACTCCCAGGTCTCTTTCTCTAATCGTCACAGGTAGGCAGTTCCCCTTCATTGTGTACCGTCCCTTTGGTCTTCTATCACCTAATCCCATCTCCATAACTTTACATTTGCTCGTGTTGAACTCCAGTAGCCATTTTTCTGACCATCTCTGCAATTTGTTCAAGTCCTCTTGGAGGATCTTACAATCCTCATCTGTCACAACTATTCTCATTAATTTTGCGTCATCCGCGAACATCGACATGTAGGACTATAGTCATGTAAACATGTCATTAACGTATATTAGAAATAGAATTGGTCCCAGCACCGATCCTTGAGGTACTCCACTCGTTACTGTTCGCCAGTCCGACTTCTCGCCCCGTACCGTAACTCTCTGGCTCCTTCCTGTTAGGTAGTTCCTCACCCGTGCTAGAGCCTTTCCGCTTACTCTCACCTGCCTCTCAAGTTTGTGTAGCAGTCTCATGTGCGGTACTGTATCTAAGGCTTTTGGACAGTCCAAAAATATGCAGTTTGCCCATCCTTCTCTGTCCTGCCTTATTCTCCTTATTTAATCATAGAATCCTCCCCTCACGGCCCCTCACTCCTCGTCCTCTCACGGCCCCTCACGCCTCCTCCCCTCACGCCTCCTCCCCTCACGGCCCCCTGACGCCTCCTCCCCTCACGCCTCGTCCCCTCACGGCCCCCTGACGCCTCCTCCCCTCACGCCTCCTCCCCTCACGGCCCCTCACTCCTCGTCCCCTCACGGCCCCTCACGCCTCCTCCCCTTTTCCTCCACATCCTGGGCTGCCCTCGGCCTCAGCTTCCTCGTCTCCCCTCTTAACGTCGCCCAGAGTGCTCTTCACTACACACTTTCTTCTTCCATATATCTGGTGTCAACCTCACCCAGTGCCAGCCCCCGGTGTCAGCTACAGTGTCAGCTACATTACGAACACTAGTGTCAACACCAGTGTCAGCTACAGTGTCAGCTACATTACGAACACCAGTGTCAACAACAGTGTCAGCTACAGTGTCAGCTACATTACGAACACCAGTGTCAACAACAGTGTCAGCTACAGTGTCAGCTACATTACGAACACCAGTGTCAGCTACAGTGTCAGCTACAGTGTCAGCTACATTACGAACACCAGTGTCAGCTACAGTGTCAGCTACAGTGTCAGCTACAGTGTCAGCTACAGTGTGGCTGCCACTAACTGTAAGGAGCCACGGCCTCGTGTCCTCCACTCTGACCACTTGGTAATGATGGGTGAACTAGTGGGTAAGGTTGTGGTGCTGCCGTCCCTCCACACCTGCCGTCCCTCCACACCTGCCGTCCCTCCACACCTGCCGTCCCTCCACACCTGCCCTCAACCCGTCTGGCAACACCACTTGCTGCCCTCCCTCGCCCGCTTGTAAAACACTTGTTTTAATCTTACTGAAAACTTTATTACATATCTACTGACGACCAAGAGTGTGGGGGGCCCTAGCGACCTGCCCACCACTAAGAGTGACACCAGCGTGTACTATCTAGTGGGTAGTAGAGCCCAACTCGTCGCCTGAGCGACCACTCTCCCTCAACTATTCCTTTTGTTTGTCCAGTGAGCGCTAAGCAAGGAGTCCACTTAACTCCCAAAAGGGTCGTCCAGTCCTCTGTTTTTATAGCACTTGTTTTAAGGCCACAAGCCCCACCTCCAGCCCCCCCAGACCCCCTCCACACCCCCCAAGACCCCCCAGACCCCTCCACGCCCCCCCAGACCCCCTCCACGCCCCCCCAGACCCCTCCACGCCCCCCCACCCCCCCATTCCTCCAGGCTCCAGCTGTGTTTAAGCCGTTCCCACCGTGCTTCTCTCGGCCACAATGCCAGAGAACTTTGGACGACGTAAAAGGTTTTGTATTTATTATATCCCGTATGTCACTTTAGTATTCACCTAGTTGTGCTTGCGGGGGTCGAACTCTGCTCTTTCCGCCCGCCTCTCAACTGTCACTCAACGATCAGTCCCCCCCCCCCACACACGCACACCTAGGAAGTAGCCCGTAACAGCTGTCTAACTACCAAGTACCTATTTATTGCTAGGTAACAGGGCCATCAGGTGAAAGAATCTCTGCCCATTTGGTTCCACCATCGCCGGGGATCGAGCCCCGGACCACAGGATTACGTGTGCAGCATGCTGTGCACTCAGTCACCGGCCCCCTTATGTGTGTGTGTGTGTGTGTGTGTGTGTGTGTGTGTGTGTGTGTGTGTGTGTGTGTGTGTGTGTGTGTGTGTGTGTGTGTGTGTGTGTGTGTGTGTGTGTGTGTGTGCACGTGCTCACCTGTGTGTGGCAGCATGCTTGAGCTCCAGTGATCTTCCAGCCAACAATTGTCGTGTGCAGTGACTTCAGAACTGTTTCTCCACCAAAGCAACTTTTGACATTATAACCGAAGTTCGCTTATATAAACCTGCTTCTTAAGAACATTTCACTTTCCTGCTACTTTTACGCTAAGAGACAATACAAATTCTAAGATTATGGCTCAACTGTTTCTGGCGCTCCTATCCATGCCACCTTGTTCCATTAGAATATCAACATTTTCTCTTTTTCCATTCAGTCAATCCTTCTGAATATTTCAAATTTTCAATGTCTTCCCTCAGTCTCCTCTCTAACCACGTTAACTCCATCTCCTTCAGCCTTTCTTCGTACCACATCCCTCGTAATCCTGGAAGAAGCCCCTTTTAAACCTCTCTACCTTTTCCAGTTTCCTTCTGTGCTCTTTGAGGTGAGAGGTCCCTGGGAGAGGGCAGCCTCCTGGAGGACTGGTCTGACGTAGGTGGTGTACAGTGATCTGGGTGACGTTGTTGTTGTCGTGACTGTGGCCAGTATATGTGGTCAAGGAGAGAGCTCCCACCACACAACACCCAAACACTCCACTTATTACTATATCCTCCTCAGACTTAACTCATTTATACTAACATCACTACCGCCGACGCCACCACGACTACCATCTACCTCTACCACCGCCCCCCACGACTACCATCTACCTCTACCACCGCCCCCACGACTACCATCTACCTCTACCACCGACGCCACCACGACTACCATCTACCTCTACCACCGCCCCCACGACTACCATCTACCTCTACCACCGCCACCACGACTACCATCTACCTCTACCACCGCCCCCCACAACAGCCATCTACCTCTACCACCGCCCACACGACTACTATCTACCTCTACCACCGCCCACACGACTACTATCTACCTCTACCACCGCCCACACGACTACCATCTACCTCTACCACCGCCCACACGACTACCATCTACCTCTACCACCGCCCACACGACTACCATCTACCTCTACCACCGCCCACACGACTACCATCTACCTCTACCACCGCCCACACGACTACCATCTACCTCTACCACGGCCAAGCTACACACCACCGCTGAAGCACTCACCCAAGCCATAAAGGGTGCTCCTCCTCTGCCCATCCCTCTCACTGGGGCTGAGGGCCCAGGAGTGAATACCACCAAATTGTGAGAGTTCGTCACTCGCAGCAATTTAGAAACTTAGAAGGTCTTGCGTCTCGTGTCACAATACTCACTGATTTGATACTCTCCAGGGACTCTCCGGTGGGTAAGTGTCACATTATAGATGAGTCAGATGATGTAACCTGGAATTGTCAGTTGTCTGTGACTCATCCTCCCTCTTATTTAAAAAATGAAATTTGAATAACTTTTAAATTAAAAATACATATATATAAAGTTGCTTATTTGGCCTTTTCTTCTTTATTGAGTTTTTTTGTGTATAGATTTTTTGTCTTATCTTAATTATTTTGTCTTTGTCTTAATAATAATATTATTATTATAAATGTCTTATCATTATTATTATTACACAGAGAGTAATCACACTAAGGTGACTGCATCCGTGAGAAAATCCGTAGGAAGAATGATGAGGTTTCGAACCCATGCGATGGCTATTAGCAGTCTAATCCCTAGAAGTGTGTCGAACATCCACCGCGCCGGTTCGAACCTTCATCATTCTTCCTACGGAATTTAGCTTAAGCTACTCTATCCCTTTGAGATGTTTTTTATTGCCTAACATCAAAAAATACAAACATAGAGAACAATGAACGTGAGTACAAAACTTGTTAGTTAGCCCTCCAAGAGGCCACTTGCAAAAGAAAATGGGAGCTGAGAATTTTCATTAGCTAGGAGTAACTCCGATAAATCTCGGTTTATGCTGTTGGACAATTATTTTTTTTCGCTAAGAACAAAGGGGCAGCACTGTCTAACGACATTACGTATTCATGAATTACTTTTGTTCATCGTGGTGGCGGATTTGATTACCTAGAATGGTGATAATGTTGGGTTATTGGGCGGTGTCACGACCTTCCCTGGAACCCACGGAAGGGTATCGAATTGTTTTATATTATTAATTCATTTATTTATTGCTCTCATCATTGTGATGACATTAACGTAATTGTGTTTACTTCATATTGTGTGTGTGTTTGTTTACTAGTTGTGTTTACTAGTTGTGTTTTTGCGGGGTTGAACTTTGCTCTTTCGGCCCGCCTCTCAACTGTCAATCAACTGTTTACTAACTACTTTTTTTTTCCCCCACACCACACACACACACACACCCCAGGAAGCAGCCCGTGACAGCTGACTAACTCCCAGGTACCTATTTACTGCTAGGTAACAGGGGCACTTAGGGTGAAAGAAACTTTGCCCATTTGTTTCTGCCTCGTGCGGGAATCGAACCCGCACCACAGAATTACGAGTCCTGCGCGCTATCCACCAGGCTACGAGGCCCCTACCTGAAGCCCCCCTGTGTGTGTGCGTGTGTGTGTGTGTGTGTGTACTCACCTATTTGTGTCTGAAGGATCGAGCATTGACTCTTGGATCCCGTGTGTGTGTGTGTGTGTGTGTGTGTGTGTGTGTGTGTGTGTGTGTGTGTGTGTGTGTGTGTGTGTGTGTGTGTGTGTGTGTGTGTGTGTGTGTGTGCGTGTGTGTGCCCAGGGCGGCCATATATACCCTCCTGGAGCAAAACGTGGACAGTAATCGCCTTCATATCCGTGGCTAATGGTCGCCAGGGAGGCCAGCTTCCTCCTGGTCAAACTGTATTAAAGCTCCAGCTTCTGGTAGGATGTGTCCTCGGTCACACATGGTGTAGGAGCATGTGTCCTCGGTCACACATGGTGTAGGAGCATGTGTCCTCGGTCACACATGGTGTAGGAGCATGTGTCCTCGGTCACACATGGTGTAGGAGCATGTGTCCTCGGTCACACATGGTGTAGGAGCATGTGTCCTCGGTCACACACATGGTGTAGGGGTCATGTGTGCGCCACAGGTTACCTACCATGTCTACGGGGCCTCGCATCCTACCAATTTGTTCATGGAACGTTCAATTTTATTGATGTTCAAATTCTGTTTCGAATTTTCTACAGGAAAGATTGATTCACTGAGATACAGAGGGCTGTGTCATGCTGTGGCTGAGGGCTGTGTCATGCTGTGGCTGAGGGCTGTGTCGTGCTGTGGCTGAGGGCTGTGTCGTGCTGTGGCTGAGGGCTGTGTCGTGCTGTGGCTGAGGGCTGTGTCATGCTGTGGCTGAGGGCTGTGTCGTGCTGTGGCTGAGGGCTGTGTCGTGCTGTGGCTGAGGGCTGTGTCGTGCTGTGGCTGAGGGCTGTGTCGTGCTGTGACTGAGGGCATGTCAGTCGGGGGCGTGACAAGCCCCCGACCTCTAGTCCAACACGACACATACATCATAAACACCTGACGTCACAACATAAACATTTTGGCCAATATAACACCTTATTAACATAACCAAACATAACCTAGCCAAACCAAACCTTAATCTAAAGTACCTGTACCCTAACCTAACCACGGATAGAGTAGATAATAGCACAAATTACATAGCCGTTCTCAATGCATTACCGTGAGCGGATATCTCAAGGCGATGGGAGCACACGGAGCACAGAAGGTGGCGGTGGTGGAAGGAGCACAGGTTGACTACAGTGGGTCATGGAACACTACTATTAACATACAGGCCGACGGGGGCTTGTCCCAGGAGCAATTATTTCATCAATTGTCCCAATTTCATCAGTGATTGTTCCAGTGCAATTTATATCAGAAGTTCTCGTTCCAGTAGTGCTTGTTCTAACGTTCTTGTCTCAGCAACGCATGGTCTACTAGACTATTCTTGACAGTCACAGTTAGAACAACTTCGTGCAATAGTTCAAAAGTTAAACATATCCTGAAATTATTCCACCATTTCCGTTTGAATTATCCATTCCATACATGATGTGGACGGTCCAGATGCCGATAATAACGACACATGTGATCGCACGACCGGGAAGAAGTAGTAATAATGTCACTAAGTGTCGCCGTCCAAAATGTTTACCTTGTGGCGGCGGTCACCGCCATCCTGGGGACGGACTCCCGCGCCGGGCGGCCGGGCCCTCCGCCGTCCTCACACTTCCCGCGCTCTCACCACAACCATTAAAAAGTTTTGCGGTTGTCTATTGGATTTTCTTTTATAACTGTCGAGGAATTAAGCCATAAACCAATTTAAGACCAGGATGTAGTAGGCCAAAAAGTTCCGTAACCTTGGGCCCTAAAAATCAGAGGTGAGAGATGGCTGGAAATATGGGAAGGGGTGAAGGAATGGGAGATAAGGGGCAAAATGGAATGGTAAAGGAATCGAGGGAGGGAAGGGAAAGGTTTGGGGATGGGGGAGGCAAGATGTCATAGAAATTCCGCTAACGTGGACGAATCTTAAAAGGATGAGATTTCATGTGTGTGTGTGTGTGTGTGTGTGTGTGTGTGTGTGTGTGTGTGTGTGTGGCAGGTCTCGATAGATGGCGCGCCAATACCTGACTGAGACCACCATCCCGCTGGTTATATCCTATGATGACGGCGACTCAACCATCCTGACAGAAATGAGTCTTTTATTCAACTTGACAATTCTAGAGAAGCCGACTTAGATAATATAAATGTTGTAAAGCAATAAACTAGTCGTTAAACCAAAGAGAACTCAGCTGGAAGAGACTCACACCACTAATAATGCAGCAGCATACGTCATAAGCCGCTTGTGGCCTCCAAGATCCACCAAAGCCTTGGAGGATAAGGTGGCTTTACTGCGCTGCATGAAACATTTAAGCGTGTTGGACGCATAAAGCCTCTCCCCTGGTTTACCAAGACACAAGCAGTACCAGCGAGAGCTTCAACATATTGAGATTAAGATAACATGTGGGATGGGAAAACTACATTTTAAAACACAGATTTCGGTCTTAAAACTTCATAAAAAGGCTTCGTGAAAATTCATAGCGCGCTGCAGTAAGAACGGTGAGAGCCTCCCCATCCCAGGTGGAGCCTCCCCGGCCCAGGTGGAGCCTCCCCGGCCCAGGTGGAGCCTCCCCGGCCCAGGTGGAGCCTCCCCATCCCAGGTGGAGCCTTCCCGGCCGAGGTGGAGCCTCCCCGGCCCAGGTGGAGCCTTCCCGGCCCAGGTGGAGCCTTCCCGGCCGAGGTGGAGCCTCCCCGGCCCAGGTGGAGCCTTCCCGGCCCAGGTGGAGCCTTCCCGGCCCAGGTGGAGCCTCCCCGGCCCAGGTGGAGCCTTCCCGGCCCAGGTGGAGCCTCCCCGGCCTAGGTGGAGCCTTCCCGGCCCAGGTGGAGCCTTCCCGGCCCAGGTGGAGCCTCCCCGGCCCAGGTGGAGCCTCCCCGGCCCAGGTGGAGCCTCCCCGGCCCAGGTGGAGCCTCCCCGGCCCAGGTGGAGCCTCCCAGGCCCAGGTGGAGCCTCCCCGGCCCAGGTGGAGCCTCCCCGGCCCAGGTGGAGCCTCCCCGGCCCAGGTGGAGCCTCCCCGGCCCAGGTGGAGCCTTCCCGGCCCAGGTGGAGCCTTCCCGGCCCAGGTGGAGCCTCCCCGGCCCAGGTGGAGCCTCCCCGGCCCAGGTGGAGCCTCCCCGGCCCAGGTGCATGGAGCCTCCCCGGCCCAGGTGGAGCCTTCCCGGCCCAGGTGGAGCCTCCCCGGCCCAGGTGGAGCCTCCCCGGCCCAGGTGGAGCCTCCCCGGCCCAGGTGGAGCCTCCCCGGCCCAGGTGGAGCCTTCCCGGCCCAGGTGGAGCCTCCCCGGCCCAGGTGGAGCCTCCCCGGCCCAGGTGGAGCCTTCCCGGCCCAGGTGGAGCCTCCCCGGCCCAGGTGGAGCCTCCCCGGCCCAGGTGGAGCCTCCCCGGCCCAGGTGTAGCCTCCCCGGCCCAGGTGGAGCCTCCCCGGCCCAGGTGCATGGAGCCTCCCCGGCCCAGGTGGAGCCTCCCCGGCCCAGGTGGAGCCTCCCCGGCCCAGGTGGAGCCTTCCCGGCCCAGGTGGAGCCTCCCCGGCCCAGGTGGAGCCTCCCCGGCCCAGGTGGAGCCTCCCCGGCCCAGGTGGAGCCTCCCCGGCCCAGGTGCATGGAGCCTCCCCGGCCCAGGTGGAGCCTTCCCGGCCCAGGTGGAGCCTCCCCGGCCCAGGTGCATGGAGCCTCCCCGGCCCAGGTGGAGCCTCCCCGGCCCAGGTGGAGCCTCCCCGGCCCAGGTGGAGCCTCCCCGGCCGAGGTGGAGCCTCCCCGGCCCAGGTGGAGCCTCCCCGGCCCAGGTGGAGCCTCCCCGGCCCAGGTGGAGCCTTCCCGGCCCAGGTGGAGCCTTCCCGGCCCAGGTGGAGCCTTCCCGGCCCAGGTGGAGCCTCCCCGGCCCAGGTGGAGCCTCCCCGGCCCAGGTGGAGCCTTCCCGGCCCAGGTGGAGCCTTCCCGGCCCAGGTGGAGCCTTCCCGGCCCAGGTGGAGCCTCCCCGGCCCAGGTGGAGCCTCCCCGGCCCAGGTGGAGCCTTCCCGGCCCAGGTGGAGCCTTCCCGGCCCAGGTGGAGCCTTCCCGGCCCAGGTGGAGCCTCCCCGGCCTAGATGGAGCCTTCCCGGCCCAGGTGGAGCCTTCCCGGCCCAGGTGGAGCCTCTCCGGCCCAGGTGGAGCCTCCCCGGCCCAGGTGCATTGACCCTCCCCGGCCCAGGTGGAGCCTCCCCGGCCCAGGTGCATTGACCCTCCCCGGCCCAGGTGGAGCCTCACCCACATGCTATCCTCAACAAGTAGATAAAACTACTCCACGTTCTATGAAAAAACTGGATTTTTTTTTTACAAATTTTCCAATTTCTTCAAGTGATAAAGAGAGCTGGAAGATTGTTTTCTTGGGGGCGATGGTTCTCTCTGAAGCCATTACCATGGGGCAGGAGTGCTGGCCTCAGCCTTCCTGGGAATGTGTGGGTCAGTGGGAGGGAGCAGTCCCACCATTCGCTGACACACACAACTTCCTGAGTCAATAACACGCCTGGCTCTCTCATACCTGGCTTTCTTTTGCTCTCACATATTATCTGTTAATAATATTTATTACTACTGATTTCAGAGTAAAGAGGCACAATAGTTAAGGTCGTCAGCATGCAAAATGTGAACATATATGTTTACATTAACTTCTGAGGATAAATTCAATAGTCAGACGGATGTGGATGTGGATCAAAACTCAACAGTGAATTAGTTAACAAAAAATTCACTTTACTAACTAAAGTTCTCATTATAAAAGTTTGTAAAATAGGTCTTAAAGGGCTTATTACGTAAGTGCAATACTGCATGAAGTCTACGTAGCTAAAACCACCTAATATTATTCTGTCAATTAACACTTTACCCGGACTGTCTCTTTTATCTACTTATAACTTCATACAAGTAATAAGCCTCAAATCAGTTTTTAAAACAAATTAAGCTGGAACCGCAGATCAGCGCGGTTATTTCCCGGGGGAAAATATAGAGGATTGTTCTCCCAAACATCACGTAATATGCCGCCGTAAGTTATCACTGAGCTGTGTTAACTCTTGTAAGGTAAACATGAGTGACTTGGCCCCTGTTGTTAACACCAGTGGATCTCCTTCTGTTGTAGACATAAGTGGACCTTATGTTCCACGTGTACAAGTGAACAACACGTGTACACGTGGTCAGTGAACAACACGTGTACACGTGGTCAGTGAACAACACGTGCACACGTGGTCAGTGAACAACACGTGTACACGTGGTCAGTGAACAACACGTGCACACGTGGTCAGTGAACAACACGTGTACACGTGGTCAGTGAACAACACGTGTACACGTGGTCAGTGAACAACACGTGCACACGTGGTCAGTGAACAACACGTGTACACGTGGTCAGTGAACAACACGTGCACACGTGGTCAGTGAACAACACGTGTACACGTGGTCAGTGAACAACACGTGTACACGTGGTCAGTGAACAACACGTGCACACGTGGTCAGTGAACAACACGTGCACACGTGGTCAGTGAACAACACGTGTACACGTGGTCAGTGAACAACACGTGTACACGTGGTCAGTGAACAACACGTGTACACGTGGTCAGTGAACAACACGTGTACACGTGGTCAGTGAACAACACGTGTACACGTGGTCAGTGAACAACACGTGTACACGTGGTCAGTGAACAACACGTGCACACGTGGTCAGTGAACAACACGTGTACACGTGGTCAGTGAACAACACGTGTACACGTGGTCAGTGAACAACACGTGCACACGTGGTCAGTGAACAATCATGAAGGAGCAGCTCGGGCAAACACCTGAGATCAACATTAAATTTACTTGATATGTGTAATATAAATGGTTGCTTGTGGGTCTGTGTGTAACACCACTGATACAATAAATATATGTAACTCAACAATAGTGTTATTGGTCAGACATTACGCGCCCAAGTGTTACATCCATATTTATATTTACTAGAAATTGGAGCATATAAATCGACGAGAAACATGGCGTAATAACTGTGAAAATTATAAGAGAAGTGGAGAGTTTCTTTGTTGGTGGGGGGCGGTGGGGGGCGGCGAGGCTGGGGTGGGGGGTGGCGAGGCTGGTGTGGGCGGCGGCGAGGCTGGGGTGGGGGGCGGCGAGGCTGGGGTGGGGGGTGGCGAGGCTGGTGTGGGGGGCGGCGAGGCTGGGGTGGGGGGCGGCGAGGCTGGTGTGGGGGGCGGCGAGGCTGGTGTGGGGGGTGGCGAGGCTGGGGGGAGTATGTGGGTGTCGCCGCCATTATCACCTCATAAACTACACCAATAACAATACTAAGGCTTTTTGTGATACCCAAAAGCTATGCCGAATGGGAGACATTCCGTCAGTAACTGCAGGGCATGTGTGACTGTCATGTGTGACTGTGTCATGTGTGACTGTGTCATGTGTGACTGTGTCATGTGTGACTGTGTCATGTGTGACTGTGGCATGTGTGACTGTCATGTGTGACTGTCATGTGTGACTGTCATGTGTGACTGTGTCATGTGTGACTGTGTCATGTGTGACTGTGGCATGTGTGACTGTCATGTGTGACTGTGTCATGTGTGACTGTCATGTGTGACTGTCATGTGTGACTGTGTCATGTGTGACTGTCATGTGTGACTGTGTCATGTGTGACTGTCATGTGTGACTGTGTCATGTGTGACTGTGGCATGTGTGACTGTCATGTGTGACTGTGGCATGTGTGACTGTGTCATGTGTGACTGTGTCATGTGTGACTGTGTCATGTGTGACTGTCATGTGTGACTGTGTCATGTGTGACTGTCATGTGTGACTGTGTCATGTGTGACTGTGTCATGTGTGACTGTGTCATGTGTGACTGTGTCATGTGTGACTGTGTCATGTGTGACTGTGTCATGTGTGACTGTGGCATGTGTGACTGTGTCATGTGTGACTGTGTCATGTGTGACTGTGTCATGTGTGACTGTGTCATGTGTGACTGTGTCATGTGTGACTGTGGCATGTGTGATTGTGTCATGTGTGACTGTGTCATGTGTGACTGTGGCATGTGTGACTGTGTCATGTGTGACTGTGTCATGTGTGACTGTGGCATGTGTGACTGTGGCATGTGTGACTGTGGCATGTGTGACTGTGTCATGTGTGACTGTGTCATGTGTGACTGTGGCATGTGTGACTGTGGCATGTGTGACTGTGGCATGTGTGACTGTGGCATGTGTGACTGTGGCATGTGTGACTGTGTCATGTGTGACTGTGGCATGTGTGACTGTGGCATGTGTGACTGTGGCATGTGTGACTGTGGCATGTGTGACTGTGGCATGTGTGACTGTGTCATGTGTGACTGTGTCATGTGTGACTGTGGCATGTGTGACTGTGGCATGTGTGACTGTGTCATGTGTGACTGTGTCATGTGTGACTGTGTCATGTGTGACTGTGTCATCCATTACCCACATTCCGGGTGATGACAGGGCCGCCCCCGTGATGTGTCGAGGGCGGCGGGGCCCGTGTTCCTGGTGAGGGCGTCTCTGGCGAGGGCGTCTCTGGTGAGGGCGTCACTGGTGAGGGCGTCTCTGGTGAGGGCGTCACTGGTGAGGGCGTCTCTGGTGAGGGCGTCTCTGGTGAGGGCGTCACTGGTGAGGGCGTCTCTGGCGAGGCCGTCTCTGGTGAGGGCGTCTCTGGTGAGGGCGTCACTGGTGAGGGCGTCTCTGGTGAGGGCGTCTCTGGTGAGGGCGTCTCTGGTGAGGGCGTCTCTGGTGAGGGCGTCTCTGGTGAGGGCGTCACTGGTGAGGGCGTCTCTGGTGAGGGCGTCTCTGGTGAGGGCGTCTCTGGTGAGGGCGTCACTGGTGAGGGCGTCTCTGGTGAGGGCGTCTCTGGTGAGGGCGTCTCTGGTGAGGGCGTCTCTGGTGAGGGCGTCTCTGGTGAGGGCGTCTCTGGTGAGGGCGTCTCTGGTGAGGGCGTCTCTGGTGAGGGCGTCTCTGGTGAGGGCGTCTCTGGTGAGGGCGTCACTGGTGAGGGCGTCTCTGGTGAGGGCGTCTCTGGTGAGGGCGTCTCTGGTGAGGGCGTCTCTGGTGAGGGCGTCTCTGGTGAGGGCGTCACTGGTGAGGGCGTCACTGGTGAGGGCGTCACTGGTGAGGGCGTCTCTGGTGAGGGCGTCTCTGGTGAGGGCGTCACTGGTGAGGGCGTCTCTGGTGAGGGCGTCTCTGGTGAGGGCGTCTCTGGTGAGGGCGTCTCTGGTGAGGGCGTCACTGGTGAGGGCGTCACTGGTGAGGGCGTCACTGGTGAGGGCGTCTCTGGTGAGGGCGTCTCTGGTGAGGGCGTCACTGGTGAGGGCGTCACTGGTGAGGGCGTCTCTGGTGAGGGCGTCTCTGGTGAGGGCGTCTCTGGTGAGGGCGTCTCTGGTGAGGGCGTCACTGGTGAGGGCGTCTCTGGTACATCGCATTTTAACGTATAATTTCCATAAGCCAAAAATATAATTTCCATAAAGTGGCTCGCGATATTGATGTGATGTCCCGTTTTCTGTTCGTGTGTCCTTTGGTAGGTTAGGTTCGGGAAATTTAGTACAAAGTTCGGGCTGGATGGTCTGTCTATGAGTAAAAATTATGTGTTCATAAATGAAGAGAAACCCGTGGCCCAGTACGCTTCCACCACCACATAACCCGCTCCTCCACACCGCTCCTCCACACCTGCCCTCCACACCTGCCCTCCACACCTGCCCTCCACACCTGCCCTCCACACCTGCCCTCCACACCGCCCCTCCACACCTTACCCATGACTTCCAACACTCACAGTCACCATATATTGCTCTATATTCACTTTCCTTCTGCCTCTGAGGAAGCTCAGTTGAACTTGACCAAAAGGCTCTGGACCATTCTAAGTAAATGAACTTCGGGAGAGTTGACTTTCCCACTTTCTCTGACCTTCACGGCCACTTTTAGCCCACTCTGACAACACTGATCTAACCAACACATCAGCAACAACATGGCGCCCAGCTATCTTGAAAACTGACACAAAATTAAATTGAAATTATGACAAAATTAAGAATAATTCGAAAGGAAAACTAAAAAAGAGATACAAAACATGGAATATAAATTCTTAAGTAATTATCAAATGAAGACACCAGTATAAATACTTGGTGCTTAACTAAATATAATTAATTATATCTGACGACAACCAAAGCACACAATACATAATAAATTATAAACTAATAAATGATTAATAAACAAGAAAGCAACAATAAACTCCACGAAGACTAGTATAGGTTAAGTAATAATTGTAATTACGAAGCAATAAGATGCTTATCTTAACATACTAAGAAGGTTAGGTAAGGTCGGTGTTTTCTATGAAGCTTTTCAAGGTAAACTAGTATGTCACATATGCACGTATTAAATAAGTCAATATTGACTGTAAGAAAGTGCGAGAACGGGTTGGCGGCGCCACAACACACTATCAAACACAGTTTCAATTACTCAGAAGAAATATATGTCGTTGACAAGTGGTCATGAAAGACGCATACACCAGTAAATACCAGGGAAGGTTTTCTTTGATGTTTTAATGTAATGGGTGACTTTTATGTTCAGGCGGAGCACCACGTGTTCTGCCTCACAGTACCTGGCACCTTGGTGTTCTGCCTCACAGTACCTGGCAGCTCGGTGATCTCCCTCACAGTATCTGGCAGCTCGGTGATCTCCCTCACAGTACCTGGCAGCTCGGTGTTCTCCCTCACAGTACCTGGCACCTTGGTGTTCTCCCTCACAGTACCTGGCAGCTCGGTGATCTCCCTCACAGTACCTGGCAGCTCGGTGATCTCCCTCATAGTACCTGGCAGCTCGGTGTTCTCCCTCACAGTACCTGGCAGCTCGGTGTTCTCCCTCACAGTACCTGGCAGCTTGGTGTTCTCCCTCACAGTACCTGGCAGCTCGGTGATCTCCCTCACAGTACCTGGCAGCTTGGTGTTCTCCCTCACAGTACCTGGCAGCTCGGTGTTCTCCCTCACAGTACCTGGCAGCTCGGTGTTCTCCCTCACAGTACCTGGCAGCTCGGTGTTCTCCCTCACAGTACCTGGCAGCTTGGTGTTCTCCCTCACAGTACCTGGCAGCTCGGTGTTCTCCCTCACAGTACCTGGCAGCTCGGTGTTCTCCCTCACAGTACCTGGCAGCTCGGTGTTCTCCCTCACAGTACCTGGCAGCTCGGTGTTCTCCCTCACAGTACCTGGCAGCTTGGTGTTCTCCCTCACAGTACCTGGCAGCTCGGTGTTCTCCCTCACAGTACCTGGCACCTTGTTCTCCCTCCTCCCCCTCCTCCCTCTCTCCCCCTCCCCCCCCTCCCCCCCTCTCTCTCCGCATCTCGCCACAATGATAAACGACAACCATTCAAGGATTAACATCCCATTTTCTTCCGCCTTGTCGACTTAAATCCCATTTCCTCTTGCCTTCATTATTATGGCATCAGAAGGCGGTAGATCACGTTACAGGGAAGCTGCGGCACTGTTACTTCTCCATAGTGTCCTCCACCTTTGGGCATCTGTGGGGCGTGGGGCTGTGAGGGATGGGTAGGGGAGAAGGGTGCTGCCAGGAAGATGAAGGGAGGGTAGAGGAAAATAAAGTGTGGTGAGGGAAGCAGTGCATAAGAGAAGGGAGATAAAGAGTGGGTGAGGGGAGATTAGGGTTGGGTGAGGTTAGGGTTGGGTATTATCAACCCATGAAGCCCACCTAACCTATCGAGCTGATGCCCAGATATTAGTGAGCCACTTCTCTTCATCTCCGCTCCTGTGCCAGGTAAATTACGGGCTCACCATAGCCCGTGCTACTTGGAACTTCTTCCCAGTAGCTGAATCTATAACAACAACATCTTCATAGTAACTTACATATGTTAGGTTGGTTAGCGAGACACACGACACATTAGTGAGAGGCGACGGCCGCCGTCTCGCGCATCTCTCAGTGTACACAGAAAACAATCCTATAATAAATACAATATAAATTACTCACACAAATGAATTGAAATAACGACAGTTGGTAAAATATTGTGAACATAACCCTCACAACTACAAGAACGGGATATATAAATATGTTGCACAATTACAGCATGTAAAATAAATCGTTTTAGCGGAGGAGCTTCCATGAGTGCGTGAGCTCACGTCAACTAATGCAGAGTTTAAGACGAGTGAAAGTGACAAAGTGTGTGGGTAAGAGCGGCAGCTTCTCCCGGCGGACTTTACCAGCTTACTGGCGTTCCTGGAGACTTTCCGCCAGGCTAAAAGTGGAATATATTGCTTTGTTTACGTGACCTTTTTCCCTGCGGAGCTGCGCGCGGATCCCCTTCTTTATGGCGGCAACTTCCAGTAACACAGATTTTCCCGCGCTTTGTTGCACTTCCGTGCAGCCGTGTAAGGAGCGGGAGGTAAGTTTACTCTTAAGACCCCTGGCAGCCCGCCCTCCTCCTCCTCCCCGCGGGCCACTCACCACACTAAAGTATATAGTTCACACACAACTGTTGTTTACGGGCTCACCATAGCCCGTGCTACATGGACATTTCGTTCTAAGTAGCTTAATCTAAAACAACAAACAACAAGAATAGAACTGAATCGTATGTGTTTAATTTACTGTTCTGTACCATGTATAATGTTCTGTACCATGTATAATGTTCTGTACCATGTATAATGTTCTGTACCATGTATAATGTTCTGTACCATGTATAATGTTCTGTACCATGTATAGTGTTCTGTACCATGTATAATGTTCTGTACCATGTATAGTGTTCTGTACCATGTATAGTGTTCTGTACCATGTATAATGTTCTGTACCATGTATAGTGTTCTGTACCATGTATAGTGTTCTGTACCATGTATAATGTTCTGTACCATGTATAATGTTCTGTACCATGTATAGTGTTCTGTACCATGTATAATGTTCTGTACCATGTATAGTGTTCTGTACCATGTATAGTGTTCTGTACCATGTATAATGTTCTGTACCATGTATAATGTTCTGTACCATGTATAGTGTTCTGTACCATGTATAATGTTCTGTACCATGTATAGTGTTCTGTACCATGTATAATGTTCTGTACCATGTATAATGTTCTGTACCATGTATAGTGTTCTGTACCATGTATAATGTTCTGTACCATGTATAGTGTTCTGTACCATGTATAGTGTTCTGTACCATGTATAATGTTCTGTACCATGTATAGTGTTCTGTACCATGTATAGTGTTCTGTACCATGTATAATGTTCTGTACCATGTATAATGTTCTGTACCATGTATAGTGTTCTGTACCATGTATAATGTTCTGTACCATGTATAGTGTTCTGTACCATGTATAGTGTTCTGTATCATGTATATTGTTCTGTACCATGTATAGTGTTCTGTACCATGTATAATGTTCTGTACCATGTATAATGTTCTGTACCATGTATAATGTTCTGTACCATGTATAGTGTTCTGTACCATGTATAGTGTTCTGTACCATGTATAATGTTCTGTACCATGTATAGTGTTCTGTACCATGTATAGTGTTCTGTACCATGTATAGTGTTCTGTACCATGTATAGTGTTCTGTACCATGTATAATGTTCTGTACCATGTATAGTGTTCTGTACCATGTATAGTGTTCTGTACCATGTATAGTGTTCTGTACCATGTATAGTGTTCTGTACCATGTATAGTGTTCTGTACCATGAATAATGTTCTGTACCATGTATAGTGTTCTGTACCATGTACAATGTTCTGTACCATGTATAATGTTCTGTACCATGTATAATGTTCTGTACCATGTATAATGTTCTGTACCATGTATAGTGTTCTGTACCATGTATAGTGTTCTGTACCGTGTATAATGTTCTGTACCATGTATAGTGTTCTGTACCATGTATAGTGTTCTGTACCATGTATAATGTTCTGTACCATGTATAGTGTTCTGTACCATGTATAGTGTTCTGTACCATGTATAATGTTCTGTACCATGTATAGTGTTCTGTACCATGTATAGTGTTCTGTACCATGTATAATGTTCTGTACCATGTATAGTGTTCTGTACCATGTATAGTGTTCTGTACCATGTATAATGTTCTGTACCATGTATAGTGTTCTGTACCATGTATAGTGTTCTGTACCATGTATAATGTTCTGTACCATGTATAGTGTTCTGTACCATGTATAGTGTTCTGTACCATGTATAATGTTCTGTACCATGTATAGTGTTCTGTACCATGTATAGTGTTCTGTACCATGTATAATGTTCTGTACCATGTATAGTGTTCTGTACCATGTATAGTGTTCTGTACCATGTATAGTGTTCTGTACCATGTATAGTGTTCTGTACCATGTATAATGTTCTGTACCATATATAGTGTTCTGTACCATGTATAGTGTTCTCTACCATGTATAATGTTCTGTAATATGTATAGTGTTCTGTACCATGTATAGTGTTCTGTACCATGTATAGTGTTCTGTACCATGTATAATGTTCTGTACCATGTATAGTGTTCTGTACCATGTATAGTGTTCTGTACCATGTATAATGTTCTGTACCATGTATAGTGTTCTGTACCATGTATAGTGTTCTGTACCATGTATAGTGTTCTCTACCATGTATAGTGTTCTGTACCATGTATAGTGTTCTGTACCATGTATAGTGTTCTCTACCATGTATAGTGTTCTCTACCATGTATAGTGTTCTGTACCATGTATAGTGTTCTCTACCATGTATAGTGTTCTGTACCATGTATGGTGTTCTGTACCATGTATAGTGTTCTGTACCATGTATAGTGTTCTGTACCATGTATAGTGTTCTGTACCATGTATAGTGTTCTGTACCATGTATAGTGTTCTCTACCATGTATAGTGTTCTGTACCATGTATAGTGTTCTGTACCATGTATAGTGTTCTCTACCATGTATAGTGTTCTCTACCATGTATAGTGTTCTGTACCATGTATAGTGTTCTCTACCATGTATAGTGTTCTCTACCATGTATAGTGTTCTCTACCATGTATAGTGTTCTGTACCATGTATAGTGTTCTCTACCATGTATAGTGTTCTGTACCATGTATAGTGTTCTCTACCATGTATAGTGTTCTCTACAATGTATAGTGTTCTGTACCATGTATAGCGTTCTGTACTATGTAGTGTTCTGTACCATGTATAGTGTTCTGTACCATGTATAATGTTCTGTACCATGTATAGTGTTCTGTACCATGTATAGTGTTCTCTACCATGTATAGTGTTCTCTACCATGTATAGTGTTCTGTACCATGTATAGTGTTCTGTACTATGTAGTGTTCTGTACCATGTATAGTGTTCTGTACCATGTATAGTGTTCTCTACCATGTATAGTGTTCTCTACCATGTATAGTGTTCTGTACCATGTATAGTGTTCTGTACTATGTAGTGTTCTGTACCATGTATAGTGTTCTGTACCATGTATAATGTTATGTACCATGTATAGTGTTCTGTACCATGTATAGTGTTCTGTACCATGTATAGTGTTCTGTACTATGTAGTGTTCTGTACCATGTATAGTGTTCTGTACCATGTATAATGTTCTGTACCATGTATAGTGTTCTGTACCATGTATAATGTTCTGTACCATGTATAGTGTTCTCTACCATGTATAGTGTTCTGTACCATGTATAGTGTTCTCTACCATGTATAGTGTTCTGTACCATGTATAGTGTTCTCTACCATGTATAGTGTTCTGTACCATGTATAGTGTTCTGTACCATGTATAGTGTTCTGTACCATGTATAGTGTTCTGTACCATGTATAGTGTTCTCTACCATGTATAGTGTTCTGTACCATGTATAGTGTTCTGTACCATGTATAGTGTTCTGTACCATGTATAATGTTCTGTACCATGTATAGTGTTCTGTACCATGTATAATGTTCTGTACCATGTATAATGTTCTGTACCATGTATAGTGTTCTGTACCATGTATAGTGTTCTGTACCATGTATAATGTTCTGTACCATGTATAGTGTTCTCTACCATGTATAGTGTTCTGTACCATGTATAGTGTTCTGTACCATGTATAATGTTCTGTACCATGTATAGTGTTCTCTACCATGTATAGTGTTCTGTACCATGTATAGTGTTCTGTACCATGTATAGTGTTCTCTACCATGTATAGTGTTCTGTACCATGTATAATGTTCTGTACCATGTATAGTGTTCTGTACCATGTATAGTGTTCTGTACCATGTATAATGTTCTGTACCATGTATAGTGTTCTCTACCATGTATAGTGTTCTGTACCATGTATAGTGTTCTGTACCATGTATAATGTTCTGTACCATGTATAGTGTTCTCTACCATGTATAGTGTTCTCTACCATGTATAGTGTTCTGTACCATGTATAGTGTTCTGTACCATGTATAATGTTCTGTACCATGTATAGTGTTCTCTACCATGTATAGTGTTCTCTACCATGTATTGTGTTCTCTACCATGTATAGTGTTCTCTACCATGTATAGTGTTCTCTACCATGTATACTTACCTAGGTGTATTTTTGAATCCATTATAATTGAAGCCAGTGAGTGCAAGGTGTTGGTGACACCAGTCCATCCTGGCGGCCCACAACCTGAGTATGTGGAGGCCGGGCACTAACATGGCACCATGTTGGTGTACTGGGGTCACCTCTGGGGTCACCGCTGGGGTCACCGCTGAGGTCACCACTGGGGTCACCGATGGGGGTCACCGCTGGGGTCACCGCTGGGGTCACCACTGGGGTCACCGCTGGGGTCACCACTGGGGTCACCGCTGGGGTCACCGCTGGGGTCACCGCTGGGGGTCACCGCTGGGGTCACCGCTGGGGTCATCGCTGGGGTCACCACTGGGGTCACCGCTGGGGTCACCGCTGGGGTCACCGCTGGGGGTCACCGCTGGGGTCACCGCTGGGGTCACCGCTGGGGTCACCGCTGGGGTCACCGCTGGGGGTAAGCACTGGGGTCACCACTGGGGTCACTGCTGGGGGTAAGCACTGGGGTCACCACTGGGGTCACCACTGGGGTCAGCACTGGGGTCACCGCTGGGGTCACCGCTGGGGTCACCGCTCGGGGTCACTGCTGATGGTCACCGCTGGGGGTCACCGCTGGGGTCACCGCTGGGGGTCAGCACTGGGGTCACCGCTGGGGTCACCGCTGTGGTCACCGCTCGGGGTCACTGCTGATGGTCACCGCTGGGGGTCAGCACTGGGGTCACCGCTGGGGGTCAGCACTGGGGGTCACCACTGGGAGTCACCATCTCCCAGGTCCGGACTGCCTGGCCGAGGTCCTCCAACTCCCAACTCTTCTCCAGAGGATCTAATCCTGTGTCCGTTTGTGTTTCAGCTGCAGCACAGAGTCTACAGTTGTGTGTGTGTGGGGGGGCGGGGGAACAAGGGGGGGAGGGGGGCAGGGGGGGGGGGTGATAATGATGTTAGTGAAGACAAAAACTGGAGGAATGAGTCCATCACGGGCGGGAAACTGGTGTTGATCTTACTCATAACATTGTTCAGGTAATTCTCCTCTCCTGTTTTTTCTGTAATATTTTGACAAGTTATTTAATTAAACTTCTTGCTGGTGCTCCTGATGCTGCTGCTGTAGCTGCTGCTACTCTGCTGCCACGTATGCTGCTGCTGTTGCTGCTGCTGTACTGGGAGAAGGTGCTGCTGTAGCTGCTGCTACTCTGCTGCCACGTATGCTGCTGCTGTTGCTGCTGCTGTACTGGGAGAAGGTGCTGCTGTAGCTGCTGCTACTCTGCTGCCACGTATGCTGCTGCTGTTCCTGCTGCTGTACTGGGAGAAGGTGCTGCTGTAGCTGCTGCTACTCTGCTGCCACGTATGCTGCTGCTGTTGCTGCTGCTGTACTGGGAGAAGGTGCTGCTGTAGCTGCTGCTACTCTGCTGCCACGTATGCTGCTGCTGTTGCTGCTGCTGTACTGGGAGAAGGTGCTGCTGTAGCTGCTGCTACTCTGCTGCCACGTATGCTGCTGCTGTTGCTGCTGCTGTACTGGGAGAAGGTGCTGCTGTAGCTGCTGCTACTCTGCTGCCACGTATGCTGCTGCTGTTCCTGCTGCTGTACTGGGAGAAGGTGCTGCTGTAGCTGCTGCTACTCTGCTGCCACGTATACTGCTGCTGTTGCTGCTGCTGTACTGGGAGAAGGTGCTGCTGTAGCTGCTGCTACTCTGCTGCCACGTATGCTGCTGCTGTTGCTGCTGCTGTACTGGGAGAAGGTGCTGCTGTAGCTGCTGCTACTCTGCTGCCACGTATGCTGCTGCTGTTGCTGCTGCTGTACTGGGAGAAGGTGCTGCTGTAGCTGCTGCTACTCTGCTGCCACGTATGCTGCTGCTGTTGCTGCTGCTGTACTGGGAGAAGGTGCTGCTGTAGCTGCTGCTACTCTGCTGCCACGTATGCTGCTGCTGTTCCTGCTGCTGTACTGGGAGAAGGTGCTGCTGTAGCTGCTGCTGTGGCCGCAGGACCATCACCAGTACCACAGGTGTTTCCATATATTTAAACTTTTTTTTTAAATAAAGTAAACTTCGTCAAGCCATTAGTGACGTACTTTGGCACGCTCTCTCTATCCACAGCCCCCCCCCTCACAGCGGGAGAGGGGGGGGCACAGCTCCCGACCTGCCTGCTCAGCCGGTCGGCCGAGCGGACAACACGCTGGACTTGTGATCCTGTGGTCCCGGGTTCGATCCCAGGCACCGGCGAGAAACAATGGGCAGAGTTTCTTTCCCCCTATGTCCCTGTTGCCTAGCAGTAAAATAGGTACCTGGGTGTTAGTCAGCTGTCACGGGCTGCTTCCTGGGGGTGGAGGCCTGGTCGAGGACCGGGCCGCGGGGACACTAAAGCCCCGAAATCATCTCAAGATAACCTCAAGAAGATAACCTCAGCTAACAAGGCTTCGTGCCAGCTGATGGCCTTAACAGAATCAGCCAACGATGAGACAGTGGGATAAACGGACAGTTTAAAGGTGACTAACATGAATGCACCAGAGACTTCCTTCCTTCTTTCACTCCCACAACCCCTCCCCCCCCCCCCGGCCACCTCTCTTCCTTCACCCCCACAACACATATACCTCAACAGTCATGTACACAGGCAGACAGCCCCGCTCCTGTGCCAGGTAAGTCCACTACGGGCTCACCATAGCCCGTGCTACTTGCCCCGCTCCTGTGCCAGGTAAGTCCACTACGGGCTCACCATAGCCCGTGCTACTTGGAACTTTTTGTTCCAGGTAACAAATCTATAACAACAACAACAACAACACAGGCAGAGATGTGGAAGCCCAAGAGCTGGAGCTCAACGTGCAGGCAGCACATCTACATGTCTACACAGCCACACTAACCCTCAGCTTCAATGTGTAAATTCTGAAGGGCCGGGGAGCCCGCCTCACCTGATATACCCTCGCTCGTTTGCCGCCAATCTGGTGCCGGATATATCGGCGGGGACATACGCCGCCATTACCCTGAGTGGCCAGTTACACTCTGCTGCTCCGCCACAACTTTACGGCATCGTTTACACCTACATCAAAATGGATGGTCTTCCAGGCCCGGTCTCTGGCTCGTCTATGGGTCAAACTCGGACGGCTTTCACTCTTTGGAGTTTATGTTCCATGTTTGGGGACGGTGTTTGGGTTGGTGTGTGGTGTCTGGGTAGGTCTTTGGCCTTGATAATGGTATTTGGGTAGGTCTGTGGCCTTGATAATGGTATTTGGGTAGGTCTGTGGCCTTGATAATGGTATTTGGGTAGGTCTGTGGCCTTGATAATGGTGTTTGGGTAGGTCTGTGCCCTTGATAATGGTGTTTGGGTAGGTCTGTGGCCTTGATAATGGTGTTTGGGTAGGTCTGTGGCCTTGATAATGGTGTCTGGGTAGGTCTGTGGCCTTGATAATGGTATTTGGGTAGGTCTGTGGCCTTGATAATGGTGTTTGGGTAGGTCTGTGGCCTTGATAATGGTGTTTGGGTAGGTCTGTGGCCTTGATAATGGTGTTTGGGTAGGTCTGTGGCCTTGATAATGGTGTTTGGGTAGGTCTGTGGCCTTGATAATGGTGTTTGGGTAGGTCTGTGCCCTTGATAATGGTGTTTGGGTAGGTCTGTGGCCTTGATAATGGTGTTTGGGTAGGTCTGTGCCCTTGATAATGGTGTTTGGGTAAGTCTGTGCCCTTGATAATGGTGTTTGGGTAGGTCTGTGGCCTTGATAATGGTGTTTGGGTAGGTCTGTGGCCTTGATAATGGTGTTTGGGTAGGTCTGTGGCCTTCTTAATGGTATTTGGGTAGGTCTGTGGCTTTGATAATGGTATTTGGGTAGGTCTGTGGCCTTGATAATGGTGTTTGGGTAGGTCTGTGGCCTTGATAATGGTGTTTGGGTAAGTCTGTGGCCTTGATAATGGTGTTTGGGTAGGTCTGTGGCCTTGATAATGGTGTTTGGGTAGGTCTGTGGCCTTGATAATGGTGTTTGGGTAGGTCTGTGGCCTTGATAATGGTGTTTGGGTAGGTCTGTGCCCTTGATAATGGTGTTTGGGTAGGTCTGTGGCCTTGATA
The DNA here is from genome assembly GCF_040958095.1 of Procambarus clarkii. NCBI lineage: Eukaryota > Metazoa > Arthropoda > Malacostraca > Decapoda > Cambaridae > Procambarus > Procambarus clarkii. The sequence continues at coordinate 24,823,758 of NC_091218.1, read as the reverse complement.
ATGGTGTTTGGGTAGGTCTGTGCCCTTGATAATGGTGTTTGGGTAGGTCTGTGGCCTTGATAATGGTATTTGGGTAAGTCTGTGGCTTTGATAATGGTGTTTGGGTAGGTCTGTGGCCTTGATAATGGTGTTTGGGTAGGTCTGTGCCCTTGATAATGGTGTTTGGGTAGGTCTGTGGCCTTGATAATGGTGTTTGGGGAGGTCTGTGCCCTTGATAATGGTGTTTGGGTAGGTCTGTGGCCTTGATAATGGTATTTGGGTAGGTCTGTGGCTTTGATAATGGTGTTTGGGTAGGTCTGTGGCCTTGATAATGGTATTTGGGTAAGTCTGTGGCTTTGATAATGGTGTTTGGGTAGATCTGTGGCCTTGATAATGGTGTTTGGGTAAGTCTGTGGCCTTGATAATGGTGTTTGGGTAGGTCTGTGGCCTTGATAATGGTGTTTGGGTAGGTCTGTGGCTTTGATAATGGTATTTGGGTAGGTCTGTGGCTTTGAAAATGGTGTTTGGGTAGGTCTGTGGCCTTGATAATGGTATTTGGGTAAGTCTGTGGCTTTGATAATGGTGTTTGGGTAGGTCTGTGGCCTTGATAATGGTATTTGGGTAGGTCTGTGGCTTTGATAATGGTGTTTGGGTAGGTCTGTGGCCTTGATAATGGTGTTTGGGTAGGTCTGTGGCCTTGATAATGGTGTTTGGGTAGGTCTGTGCCCTTGATAATGGTGTTTGGGTAGGTCTGTGGCCTTGATAATGGTGTTTGGGGAGGTCTGTGCCCTTGATAATGGTGTTTGGGTAGGTCTGTGGCCTTGATAATGGTATTTGGGTAAGTCTGTGGCTTTGATAATGGTGTTTGGGTAGGTCTGTGGCTTTGATAATGGTATTTGGGTAGGTCTGTGGCCTTGATAATGGTGTTTGGGTAGGTCTGTGGCCTTGATAATGGTGTTTGGGTAGGTCTGTGGCCTTGATAATGGTGTTTGGGTAGGTCTGTGGCCTTGATAATGGTGTTTGGGTAGGTCTGTGGCCTTGATAATGGTGTTTGGGTAGGTCTGTGGCCTTGATAATGGTGTTTGGGTAGGTCTGTGGCCTTGATAATGGTGTTTGGGTAGGTCTGTGGCTTTGATAATGGTGTTTGGGTAGGTCTGTGGCCTTGATAATGGTGTTTGGGTAAGTCTGTGGCCTTGATAATGGTGTTTGGGTAGGTCTGTGGCCTTGATAATGGTGTTTGGGTAGGTCTGTGGCTTTGATAATGGTATTTGGTACTTTTGGCTTTTCTGAACTGGGGTTTGAGTTTCTGTAGTGTTTATAGATTGATGTATGGTGCACAGACTGGTGTGGTGTCTGGGTCAGGTTGTGGCGTCACGTCCTGGAGGATTCGCTGTAACCCTAGGTTGCATTATTTTGACCATGTCGTGGCGTAGTGGTCTAGGGCGTGTGCTTGGGAGTACCAAGTGAGTGGCTTCGACTCTTCCTCACGGCTCCTGATGATTTGCTCATCAACACATCCCGTTAATGTGATTTCATTGTGCAATAATAATAAAGGTAATAAGACAAAGAGAAGTTCAGTAATAAGAGTAACGTGACAACAACTCAGCTATAAGAGACCAGACTAATAAAGAAGCAGAGATGATGATAACATAGACAACACAGTTTACAACGCTCTCACAACACCACCAACACACTAACAACATCTACAGCAACCTCACAACACCACCAACACACTAACAACATCTACAGCAACCTCACAACACCACCAACACACTAACAACATCTACAGCAACCTCACAACACCACCAACACACTAACAACATCTACAACAACCTCACAACACCCAACACAACACACTAACAACATCTACAACAACCTCACAACACCCACCAACACACTAACAACATCTACAACAACCTCACAACACCAACACACTAACAACATCTACAACAACCTCACAACACCCACCAACACACTAACAACATCTACAACAACCTCACAACACCAACACACTAACAACATCTACAACAACCTCACAACACCCACCAACACACTAACAACATCTACAACAACCTCACAACACCAACACACTAACAACATCTACAACAACCTCACAACACCAACACAACACACTAACAACATCTACAACAACCTCACAACACCAACACAACACACTAACAACATCTACAACAACCTCACAACACCCAACACAACACACTAACAACATCTACAACAACCTCACAACACCACCAACACACTAACAACATCTACAACAACCTCACAACACCCAACACAACACACTAACAACATCTACAACAACCTCACAACACCCACCAACACACTAACAACATCTACAACAACCTCACAACACCAACACACT